>NC_092234.1:29062433-29069933 GCF_036320965.1 Panulirus ornatus | reverse complement strand
CACCTTCAATTTGGTCTCCCTCTTCTCCTCGTTCCCTCCACCTCCGACACATATATCCTCTTGGTCAATCTTTCCTCACTCATTCTCTCCATGTGCCCAAACCACATCAAAACACCCTCTTCTGCTCTCTCAACCACGCTCTTTTTATTTCCACACATCTCTCTTACCCTTACGTTACTCACTCGATCAAACCACCTCACACCACACATTGTCCTCAAACATCTCATTTCCAGCACATCCATCCTCCTGCGCACAACTCTATCCATAGACCACGCCTCGCAACCATACAACATTGTTGGAACCACTATTCCTTCAAACATACCCATTTTTGCTTTCCGAGATAATGTTCTCGACTTCCACACATTCTTCAAGGCCCCCAGAATTTTCGCCCCCTCCCCCACCCTATGATCCACTTCCGCTTCCATGGTTCCATCCGCTGCCAGATCCACTCCCAGATATCTAAAACACTTCACTTCCTCCAGTTTTTCTCCATTCAAACTCACCTCCCAATTGACTTGACCCTCAACCCTACTGTACCTAATAACCTTGCTCTTATTCACATTTACTCTTAACTTTCTTCTTCCACACACTTTACCAAACTGAGTCACCAGCTTCTGCAGTTTCTCACATGAATCAGCCACCAGCGCTGTATCATCAGCGAACAACAACTGACTCACTTCCCAAGCTCTCTCATCCCCAACAGACTTCATACTTGCCCCTCCTTCCAAAACTCTTGCATTTACCTCCCTAACAACCCCATCCATAAACAAATCAAACAACCATGGAGACATCACACACCCCTGCCGCAAACCTACATTCACTGAGAACCAATCACTTTCCTCTCTTCCTACACGTTCACATGCCTTACATCCTCGATAAAAACTTTTCACTGCTTCTAACAACTTTCCTCCCACACCATATATTCTTAATACCTTCCACAGAGCATCTCTATCAACTCTATCATATGCCTTCTCCAGATCCATAAAAGCTACATACAAATCCATTTGCTTTTCTAAGTATTTCTCACATACATTCTTCAAAGCAAACACCTGATCCACACATCCTCTACCACTTCTGAAACCACACTTCTCTTCCCCAATCTGATGCTCTGTACATGCCTTCACCCTCTCAATCAATACCCTCCCATATAATTTACCAGGAATACTCAACAAACTTATACCTCTGTATTTTGAGCACTCACTCTTATCCCCTTTGCCTTTGTACAGTGGCACTATGCACGCATTCCACCAATCCTCAGGCACCTCACCATGAGTCATACATACATTAAATAACCTTACCAACCAGTCAACAATACAGTCACCCCCTTTTTTAATAAATTCCACTGCAATACCATCCAAACCTGCTGCCTTGCCGGCTTTCATCTTCCGCAAAGCTTTCACTACCTCTTATTGTTATCATTATTGTTATTATAATTATCATTATTATTATTATTACCATTATCATTACTATCGTTATTATTATTATTATTATTGTTATCATTATCCATATTATTATTATCATTATTATTATTATTATTATTATCATTATTATTTTTATTATTATTATTATTATTATTATTATTATTATTATTATTATTATTATTATTATTATTATTATTATTATTATTATTATCATTACTATTATTATTATTATTATTATTATTATTATTACTATTATTGTTATTATTATTACTATTATTATTATTATTATTATTATTATTATTATTATTATTATTATTATTATTATTATTATTATTATCATTATTATAATCATTATTGTTTATTTTATTTATTTATTTATTTATTTTGCTTTGTCGCTGTCTCCCGCGTTAGCGAGGTAGCGCAAGGAAGCAGACGAAAGAATGGCCCAATCCACCCATATACACATGTATATACATACACGTCCACACACGCAAATACACATACCTATACATCTCAACGTACACATATATATACACACACAGACATACACATATATACGCATGTATATAATTCATACTCTCTGACTTTATTTATTACTATCGCCACCTCGCTACACATGGAATAACAACCCCCTACCCCCGTCATGTGTGCGAGGTAGTGCTAGGAAAAGACAACAAAGGCCCCATTCGTTCACACTCAGTCTCTAGATGTCATGTAATGATGCACCGAAACCACAGCTCCCTTTCCACATCCAGGCCGCACAGAACTTTCCATGGTTTACCCCAGACGCTTCACATGCCCTGGTTCAATCCATTGACAGCACGTCGACCCCGGTATACCACACCGTTCGAATTCACTCTATTCCTTGCACGCATTTCACGCTGCTGCATGTTCAGGCCCCGATCACTCAAAATTTTTCTCACTCCATCTTTCCACCTCCAATTTGGTCTCCCACCTCTCCCTTCACCTCTAACACATATATCCTCTTGGTCAATCTTTCCTCACTCATTCTCTTCATGTGACCAAACCATTTCAAAACACCCTCTTCTGCTCTCTCAACCACACTCTTTTTATTTCCACACATCTCTCTTACCCTTACATTACTTACTCGATCAAACCACCTCACACCACATATTGTCCTCAAACATCTTATTTCCAGCACATCCACCCTCCTGCGCATAACTCTGTTCATAGCCCACGCTTCGCAACTATACAACATTGTTGGAAAACTATTCCTTCAAACATACCCATTTTTGCTTTTGGAGATAATGTTCTCGACTTCCGCACATTCTTCAAGGCTCCCAGAATTTTCGCCCCCTCCCACACTCTTATGATTCACTTCCGCTTCCATGGTTCCATCCGCTGCCAGATCCACTCCCAGATATCTAAAGCACTTTACTTCCTCCAGTCTTTCTCCATTCAAACTTACCTCCCAGTTGACTTGACCCTCAACCCTACTGTACCTAATAACCTTGCTCCTATTCACATTTACTCTTAACTTTCTTCTTTCACACACTTTACCAAACTCAGTCACCAGCTTCTGCAGTTTCTCACATGAATCAGCCAACAGCGCTGTATCATCAGCGAACAACAACTGACTCACTTCTCAAGCTCTCTCATCCACAACAGACTGCATACTTGCCCCTCTTTCCAAAATTCTTGCATTCACCCCCCTAACAACCCCATCCATAAACAAATTAAACAACCATGGAGACATCACACACCCCTACCGCAAACCTACATTTACTGAGAACCAATCACTTTCCTCTCTTCCTACACACACACATGCCTTACATCCTCGATAAATACTTTTCATTGCTTCTAACAACTTGCCTCCCACAGCATACATCCTTAATACCTTCCACAGAGCATCTCTATCAACTCTATCATATGCCTTCTCCAGATCCATAAATGCTACATACAAATCCATTTGCTTTTCTAAGTATTTCTCACATACGTTCTTCGAAGCAAACACCTGATCCACACATCCTCTTCCACTTCTGAAACCACACTGCTCTTCCCCAATCTGATGCTCTGTACATGCCTTCACTCTCTCAATCAATACCCTCCCATATAATTTACCTGGAATACTCAACAAACGTATACCTCTGTAATTTGAGCACTCACTCTTATCCTCTTTGCCTTTGTACCATGGCACTATGTAAGCATTCCGCCAATCATCAGGCATCTCACCATGAATCATACATACACTAAATAACCTTACCAACCAGTCAACAATACAGTCACCCCCTTTTTTGATAAATTCCACTGCATTACCATCCAAACCCGCTGCCTTGCCGGCTTTCATTTTCCGCAAAGCTTTTACTACTTCTTCTCTATTTACCAAATCATTTTTCCTAACCCTCTTAGTTTGCACACCACTTCGACCAAAACACCCTATATCTGCCACTCTATCATCAAACAAATTTAACAAACCTTCTAAATACTCACTCCATCTCCTTCTCACATCACCACTACTTGTTATCACCTCCCCATGAGCCCCCTTCACTGAAGTTCCCATTTGCTCCCTTGTCTTACGCACTTTATTTACCTCCTTCCAAAACATCTTTTTATTCTCCCTAAAATTTAATGATACTCTCTCACCCTAACTCTCATTTGCCCTCTTTTTCACGTCTTGCACCTTTCTCTTGACCTCTTGCCTCTTTCTTTTATACATCTCCCACTCATTTGCATTTTTTCCCTGCAAAAATCGTCCAAATGCCTCTCTCTTCTCTTTCACTAATAATCTTACTTCTTCATCCCACCACTCACTACCCTTTCTAATCAACCCACCTCCCACGCTTCTCATACCACAAGCATCTTTTGCGCAATCCATCACTGATTCCCTAAATACATCCCATTCCTCCCCCACTCCCCTTACCTCCTTTGTTCTCACCTTTTTCCATTCTGTACTCAGTCTCTCCTGGTACTCCCTCACACAAGTCTCCTTCCCAAGTTCACTTACTCTCACCACTCTCTTCACCCCAACATTCTCTCTTCTTTACCGAAAATCTCTACAAATCTTCACTTTTGCCTCCACAAGATAATGATCAGACATCCCTCCAGTTGCACCTCTCAGCACATTAACATCCAAAAGTCTCTCTTTCGCGCGCCTATTAATTAACACATAATGGAATACCGCTCTCTGGCCATCTCTCCTACTTACATACGTATACTTATGCATATCTCACTTTTTAAACCAGGTATTCCCAATCACCAGTCCTTTTTCAGCACATAAATCGACAAGCTCCTTACCATTTCCATTTACAACACTGAACACCCCATGTACACCAATTATTCCCTCAACTTCCACATTACTCTCGTATGCATTCAAATCACCCATCGCTATAACCCGATCTTGTGCATCAAAACCACTAACACACTCATTCAGCTGCTCACAAAACACTTGCCTCTTATGATCTTTCTTCTCATGCCCAGGTGCATATGCACCAATAATCACCCATCTCTCTCCATCAACTTTCAGTTTTACCCATATCAATCTAGAATTTACTTTCTTACACTCTATCACATACTCCCACAACTCCTGTTTTAGGAGTAGTGCTACTCCTTCCCTTTCTCTTGTCCTCTCACTAACCCCTGACTTTACTCCCAAGACATTCCCAAATCACTCTTCCCCTTTACCCTTGAGCTTCGTTTCACTGAGAGCCAAAACATCCAGGCTCCTTTCCTCAAACATACTACCTATCTCTCCTTTTTTCTCATCTTGGTTACATCCACGCACATTTAGACACCCCAATCTGAGCCTTCGAGGAGGATGAGCACTCCCCGCGTGACTCTCTCTGTTTCCCCTTTTAGGAAGTTGAATATCAATTTATTAATATCAATTTATTGATATTATTAATATCAATATTATATTCATTATAAGTCATTATTATCATTTTTATCATTATTATCATCATCATTATCATTATTGTATCATTATCATTATTATCATTATTATTATCATTATTTTTACTACTATTATTATTATTTTCTTCTTTCTTTTAAACTATCCGCCATTTCCCGCATTAGCGAGGTAGCGTTAAGAACAGAGGACTGGGCCTTTGTGGAATATCCTCACCTGGCCCCCCTCTGTTCCTTCTTTTGGAAAATTAAAAAAAAGAAAAAAAAAAAGAGAGGGGAGGATTTCCAGCCTCCTGCTCCCTCCCCTTTTAGTCGCCTTCTACGACATGCAGGGAATACGTGGGAAGTATTCTTCATCCCCTACCCCAGGGATTATTATTATTATTATTATTATTATTATTATTATTATTATCATTATTATTATTATTATTATTATTATTATTATTATTATTATCATTATTATTGTTATTATTATTATTGTCATTATTATCATTATTATTATTATTATCATTATTATTATTATTATTATTATTATTATTATTATTATTATTATTATTATTATTATTATTATTATTATTGATATCATTGTTATTATTATTTTGATTACTATTATTATTATTATCATTATTATTATTATTATTATTATTATTATTATTATTATTATTATTATTATCATTATTATTATTATTATCATTATTATTATTTTTATCATTACTATTATCATTATTATTATCATCATCATCATTATTATTACCATTATCATTATCATTATTGTTATCATTATCATTATTGTTATCATTATTATTATTATTATTATTATTATTATTATTATTATTATTATTATTATTATTATTATTATTATTATTATGATTATTATTTTTATTATTATCAATACTACTATCATTATTATTATTATCCTTTTTATCATTATTATCATTATTATTATTATTTTGATTACTATTATTATTATTATTATTATTATTATTATTATTATTATTATTATTATTATTATTATTATTATTGTTTTTATTATTATTATTATTATTATTATTATTATTATTATTTCTATCATTACTATTATCATTATTATTATCATCATCATTATTATTATCATCATCATTATCATTATTGTTATCATTATCATTATTGTTATCATTATTATTATTATTATTATTATTATTATTATTATTATTATTATTATTATTATTATCATGATTATTATCTTTATTATTATCAATACTACTATCATTATTATTATCATTATTATTATTATCCTTATTATTATCACTACTATTATCATTACTATTATCATTATCATTGTTATTATCATTATCATTATTATCCTTTTTATCATTATTATTATTATTATCATTTTATCATTATTATTATTATTATTATTATTATTATTATTATCATTATTATTATCATTATTATTTTTTCTTTTTTTTTTCAAACTATTCGCCATTTCCCGCGTTAGCGAGGTAGCGTTAAGAACAGAGAACTGGGCCACTGAGGGAATATCCTCACCTGGCCCCCTTCTCTGTTCCTTCTTTTGGAAAATTAAAAAAAATTGAGAGGGGAGGATTTCCAGCCCCCCGCTCCCTCCCCTTTTAGTCGCCTTCTACGACACGCCGGGAATACGTGGGAAGTATTCTTTCTCCCCTATCATTATTATTATCATCATTTTCATTTTTATCATTATCATTTTCATTATCATTATTATTATCATTATTATCATCATCATCATTAGTTTGATAATCATTATTATAAACCCCTTCTCCCTGTGCTCTTGAAGCAGTAGAGAAGCGCTAAATTGAGCATTGAGTAATGGGAAATAATGACCTTTTGTAGCGAGAAATTCTACGATGAGATTGTACTTCAATGATGGAGTCTTGTCCACGGTTAAGTTTTCACTCACAGCGCAACCATAAGCAGGTGGAGTCCAGTATTGCCAACATAAACATATACCCACATACACGCACACAGAGTTACTTACATAGTCATATACAAAATGAATATTTTCACACAAGCATAGCATACATGAGTGCAACACTCTCTACGCAGTAATTACACACACACCCAAACACAAACACACACACACACACACACACACACACACACACACACACACACACACGAAAACACATACACAACACGTACGGAGTCAATCATCAATTTACTCTTGAAGGTCAAATGTTAAAGCTGAACTGGGAGC
>NC_092234.1:29009525-29062333 GCF_036320965.1 Panulirus ornatus | reverse complement strand
ACCACACCATTGCCTTCTGACCCAACCCATCTTCCCCTTCTCTAGCCCAGCATACCCCCCATTTCAGGCCCAGCAAACCCACGCCTTCAGACCAATCCCAATCTCGAATTCAAGCCAAGATCAGCCTCATTAGAACAAGCCCTCAATCTCCTTCAAGCCCCTTTAAAATTTGTCCAATGTCAACCTCAATTTCAGGCCCATCTACCCTCGTCTTCTGGCCCAGCTCACCTCACCTTTTCCCGCTTTCTTTCTAACAGTCATGCCCAGATCTCCTTTGCCTTCAGACCCACACGACACCCGCTTACAGTCCCAACTCCCCCTTACCATGTGGCCCATCCCACCTTTCGCCCTCAAGCTCATTTTAACATCATCTTGCCCATCCCACCTTTCGCCATCAAGCCCATTTTAAAATCATCTTGCTCATCCCCACTTCGATGACAGGCCAAAGTCTTCATCGCTCTCAGGCACAGCCTACCCTCGTATTCTAGCCCATCTTACTATCGCCTTCTTTCCTAGCCAACCTTCGACGTCAGGCCAATCTGACGCTCTTATTCAGGCCCAGATTTTCATCGTCTACAGGCAAAACCCACCTTCCCCTTCCAGCCGAACACATCCTCGCCATCTTCCCCTGGCACATCAGGCACGGCACATTCAAGCACATCCCACCAAGGCCTTCTTGCCCATTCCACTCTTGCATTCAAACCTAGCACTAGCTCAACCTCCCCTTCAGGTTCCTTCTCCCCTGGTCTTCAGGCCCATCACACCTTTGCCTTCTGGACCTTCCCACCTAAGCATTCATGTCAAGCTCACACTCCCCTTCAGGCCAAGCTCATCCTCGTCTAAAAGTCCCAACCCACCTTCGACATCAGACCCAGCCCATGCTGGCCTTTCTGGCCCAATCCACCCACGTCTTCAGACACATCCTACCCTTGCCTTCAGGCCAAGTCCAACTTCACCTTCTTGTCCAGCCCACCCTCCATCTCAGGCCCAGCTAACCACGCCTTCAGGACCATCCCACTCTCGCCGTCATGAAAAGCACACCTTCGCAATTGAATCAGCAGACCATCGCCTTCAGGCCCACCCCAACCTTGCCTTCTGACACAGTCCATCATCGCTTCTCTGTCCCAGCACACCAGCCATTTGAGGCCCAGCAAACCGTCGCATTCAGACGCATCTCAACCTCGAATTGAGGCCAAGCACAGCCTCGTCATTAGAACTAGCCCTCACTCTCCTTGGGAACCATTTCAAATTCTGTCACATCTCGGCCTCAAATTCAGGCCCAGCTTACCCTCGCCTTCTGCCTAAGCTCACCTGTCCTTTTTCTTTCGAACAGTCATTCCCATATCATCATCGCCTTCACACCCATTCCTCACTCGCTTTCAGTCGCAACTCCCTCTCATCCTCTGGCCCATCCCACCTTTCGCCATCAAGCACATTCCACCATCTCCCTCTTGCCAATCCCTAACTCGATGAAAGGCCAAGCTCGTAATAGCTTTCAGGCCCAACTTGCCCTCCTCTTCAAGCCCATCTCACCATCGCCTTCTGGCCCAGGTCTACCTGACACTCTCCTTCAGGCCCAGATCTTCCTCGTCTACAGGCACGACCCACCTTTCCCGATCCAGCCGAGCCCATCCTCGCCTTCTTGCCTTGACCGAACTCGTCTTCAAGCACATGCCACCAACGCCTGGCGTATCCCATTCTTGCCTTCAAAAATAGCTCAACCTCCCCTTCAGGCTCCGTCCACCCTCGTCTTCAGGCCCATCCCACCATTGTCTTCTGGTTCTTCCCACCTTAGTCTTCATGGCAAGCTCAAACTCCCCTTCAGGCCAAGCTTCGACATCTGACCTACCCATGAACTCCTTCTGGCCCAGCTCTCCCACGTCTTCAAGCACATCCCACCCGTGCCTTCAGGCCAAGTCCTTCTTTACCTTCTTTTCCAACCGACCCTCCATCTCATGCCCTGCCAACCATGCCTTCAGGACTATCCCACCCTCGCCGTCATGAAAGGCACACCCACACAATTTGTTCAGCAGGCCATCGCCTTCGGGCCCACCACACCATTGCCTTCTGACCCAACCCATCTTCCCCTTCTCTAGCCCAGCATACCCCCCATTTCAGGCCCAGCAAACCCACGCCTTCAGACCAATCCCAATCTCGAATTCAAGCTAAGATCAGCCTCATTAGAACAAGCCCTCAATCTCCTTCAAGCCCCTTTAAAATTTGTCCAATGTCAACCTCAATTTCAGGCCCATCTACCCTCGTCTTCTGGCCCAGCTCACCTCACCTTTTCCCGCTTTCTTTCTAACAGTCATGCCCAGATCTCCTTTGCCTTCAGACCCACACGACACCCGCTTACAGTCCCAACTCCCCCTTACCATGTGGCCCATCCCACCTTTCGCCCTCAAGCTCATAATAACATCATCTTGCCCATCCCACCTTTCGCCATCAAGCCCATTTTAAAATCATCTTGCTCATCCCCACTTCGATGACAGGCCAAAGTCTTCATCGCTCTCAGGCACAGCCTACCCTCGTATTCTAGCCCATCTTACTATCGCCTTCTTTCCTAGCCAACCTTCGACGTCAGGCCAATCTGACGCTCTTATTCAGGCCCAGATTTTCATCGTCTACAGGCAAAACCCACCTTCCCCTTCCAGCCGAACACATCCTCGCCATCTTCCCCTGGCACATCAGGCACGGCACATTCAAGCACATCCCACCAAGGCCTTCTTGCCCATTCCACTCTTGCATTCAAACCTAGCACTAGCTCAACCTCCCCTTCAGGTTCCTTCTCCCCTGGTCTTCAGGCCCATCACACCTTTGCATTCTGGTTCTTCCCACCTTATCCTTCATGTCAAGCTCACTCTCCCTTTCAGGCCAAGCTCATTCTCATCAACAGGCCCAACCCACATTTGACATCTGACCCGGCACATGCTCGCCTTTTGGCCCAGCACACCCATGTCTTCAGGCACATCTCACCCTTGACTTCAGGCTAAGTTCATCCTCATCATCTTGTTCAGCCCACCCTCCATCTCAGGCCGACCTAACCACGCCTTCAGGCCCATCCCACCCTCGCCGTCACGAAAAGCACACCCCTACAATTAGATCAGCAGACCATCGCCTTAAGGCCCACCCCAACCTTGCCTTCTGACCCAGTCCATCATCGCTTCTCTGTCCCAGCACACCAGCCATTTGAGGCCCAGCGAACCGTCGTATTCAGACGCATCTCAACCTCGAATTGAGGCCAAGCACAGCCTAGTCATTAGAACGAGCCCTCACTCTCCTTGGGGCCCATTCCAAATATTGTCACATCTCGGCCTCAAATTCAGGCCCAGCTTACCCTCGCATTCCGCCCCAGCTCACCTGTCCTTTTTCTTTCCAATAGTCATTCCCGTATCATCATCGCCTTCACACCCATTCCTCACTCGCTTTCAGTCGCAACTCCCTCTCATCCTCTGGTCCAACCACCTTTCGCCATCAAGCACATTCCACCATCTCCCTCTTGCCAATCCCTAACTCGATGAAAGGCCAAGCTCGTAATAGCTTTCAGGCCCAACTTGCCCTCCTCTTCAAGCCCATCTCACCATCGCCTTCTGGCCCAGGTCTACCTGACACTCTCCTTCAGGCCCAGATCTTCCTCGTCTACAGGCACGACCCACTTTCCCGATCCAGCCGAGCCCATCCTCGCCTTCTTGCCTTGACCGAACTCGTCTTCAAGCACATGCCACCAACGCCTGGCGTATCCCATTCTTGCCTTCAAAAACAGCTCAACATCCACTTCACCTCCGTCCACCCTCGTCTTCAGGCCCATCCCACCATTGTCTTCTGGTTCTTCCTACCTCAGTCTTCATGGCGAGCTCAAACTCCCCTTCAGGCTAAGCTTCGACAACTGACCTACCCATGCACTCCTTCTGGCCCAGCTCTCCCACGTCTTCAAGCACATCCCACCCGTGCCTTCAGGCCAAGTCCTTCTTTACCTTCTTTTCCAACCCACCCTTCATCTCATGCCCTGCCAACCATGCCTTCAGGACTATCCCACCCTCGCCGTCATGAAAGGCACACCCACACAATTTGGTCAGCAGGCCATCGCCTTCGGGCCCACCCCACCATTGCCTTCTGACCCAACCCATCTTCCCCATCTCTAGCCCAGTATACCCCCATTTCAGGCCCAGCAAAACCACGCCTTCAGACCCATCCCAATCTCGAATTCAAGCCAAGATCAGCCTCATTAGAACAAGCCCTCAATCTCCTTCAAGCCCATTTAAAATTTGTCCAATGTCAGCATCAATTTCAGGCCCATCTACCCTCGTCTTCTGGCCCAGCTCACCTCACCTTTCCCCCCTTTCTTTTTTAACAGTCATGCCCAGATCTCCTTTGTCTTCAGACCCACACGACACCCGCTTACAGTCCCAACTCCTCCTTACCATGTGGCCCATCCCGCCTTTCGCCCTCAAGCCCATTTTAAATTCATCTTGCCCATCCCAGCTTTCGCCATCAAGCCCATTTTAAAATCATCTTGCCCATCCCCACTTCGATGACAGGCCAAAGCCTTCATCGCTCTCAGGCACAACCTACCCTCGTATTCTAGCCCATCTTACCATCGCCTTCTTTCCTAGCCAACCTTTGCCGGCAGGCCAATCTGACGCTCTTATTCAGGCCCAGATTTTCATCGTCTACAGGCAAAACCCACCTTCCCCTTCCAGCCGAACACATCCTCGCCATCTTCCCCTGGCACATCAGGCACATCAGGCACGGAACATTCAAGCACATCCCACCAAGGCCTTCTTGCCCATCCCACTCTTGCATTCAAACTTAGCACTCGCTCAACCTCCCCTTCAGGTTCCTTCTCCCCTGGTCTTCAGGCCATCACACCTTTACATTCTGGTTCTTCCCACCTTATCCATCATGTCAAGCTCACTCTCCCTTTCAGGTCAAGCTCATCCTCATCAACAGGCCCAACCCACATTTGACATCTGACCCGGCACATGTTCGCCTTTTGGCCCAGCCCACCCATGTCTTCAGGCACATCTCACCCTTGACTTCAGGCTAAGTTCATCTTCATCATCTTGTTCAGCCCACCCTCCATCTCGGGCCGACCTAACCACGCCTTCAGGCCTATCCCACCCTCGCCGTCACGAAAAGCACACCCCTACAATTAGATCAGCAGACCATCGCCTTAAGGCCCACTCCAACCTTGCCTTCTGACCCAGTCCATCATCGCTTCTCTGTCCCAGCACACCAGCCATTTGAGGCCCAGCGAACCGTCGCATTCAGACGCATCTCAACCTCGAATTGAGGCCAAGCACAGCCTCGTCATTAGAACTAGCCCTCACTCTCCTTGGGAACCATTTCAAATTCTGTCACATCTCGGCCTCAAATTCAGGCCCAGCTTACCCTCGCCTTCTGCCTAAGCTCACCTGTCCTTTTTCTTTCGAACAGTCATTCCCAGATCATCGTCGCCTTCACACCCATTCCACACTCGCTTTCAGCCTCAACTCTCCCTCATCCTCTGGCCCATCCCACCTTTCGCCATCAAGCACATTCCATCATCTCCCTCTTGCCAATCCCTAACTCGATGAAAGGCCAAGCTCGTAATCGCTTTCAGGCCCAACTTGCCCTCGTCTTTAAGCCCATCTCACAAATGCCTTCTGGCCCATCCAACCTTTGCCTTCAGGTCTACCTGACACTCTCCTTCAGGCCCAGATCTTCCTCGTCTACAGGCACGACCCACCTTCCCGATCCAGCCGAGCCCATCCTCGCCTTCTTGCCTTGACCGAACTCGTCTTCAAGCACATTCCCCCAACGCCTGGCGTATACCATTCTTGCCTTCAAAAATAGCTCAACCTCCCCTTCAGGCTCCACCCACCCTCGTCTTCAGGCCCATCTCACCATTTCCTTCTGGTTCTTCCCACCTTAGTCTTCATGGCAAGCTCAAACTCCCCTTCAGGTCAAGCTTCGACATCTGACCTACCATGCACTCCTGGCCCAGCTCTCCCACGTCTTCAAGCACATCCCACCCGTGCTTTCAGGACAAGTCCTTCTTTACCTTTTTTTCCAACCCACCCTCCATCTCATGCCCTGCCAACCATGCCTTCAGGACTATCCCACCCTCGCCGCCATGAAAGGCACACCCACATAATTTGATCAGCAGGCCATCGCCTTCGGGCCCACCCCACCATTGCCTTCTGCCCCAGCCATTATGGCTTCTCTAGCGCAGCATACCCCCCATTTCAGGCCCAGCAAACCCACGCCTTCAGACCCATCCCAATCTCGAATTCAAGCCAATATCATCCTCATTAGAACAAGCCCTCAATCTCTTTCAAGCCAATTTGAAATTCTGTCCAATGTCAGCCTCAACTTCAGGCCCATCTACCCTCGTCTTCTGGCCCAGCTCGCCTCACCTTTTCCCCCTTTCTTTCTAACAGTCATGCCCAGATCACCTTTGCCTTCAGACCCACATGACACCCGCTTACAGTCCCAACCTTCCCCTTATCATCTGGCCCATCCCGCCTTCCGCCCTCAAGCCCATTTTAACATCATCTTGCCCATCCCACCTTTCGCCATCAAGCCCATTTTAACATCTTCTTGCCCATCCCCACCTCGATGACAGGCCAAACTCTTCATCGCTCTCAGGCACAGCCTACCATCGTATTCTAGCCCATCTTACTATCGCCTTCTTTCCCAGCCGACCTTCGCCGTCAGGTCAATCTGACGCTCTTATTCAGGCCCAGATTTTCATCGTCTACAGGCAAAACCCACCTTCCCCTTCCAGCCGAACCCATCCTCGCCATCATCCCCTGGCACATCAGGCACATTCAGGCACATCCCACCAAGGCCTTCTTGCCCATCCCACTCTTGCATTCAAACCTTGCACTAGCTCAACCTCCCCTTCAGGTTCCTTCCCCCCTGGTCTTCAGGCTCATCACACCTTTGCATTCTGGTTCTTCCCACCTTAGCCTTCATGTCAAGCTCACACTCCCTTTTAGGCCAAGCTCATCCTCATCAACAGGCCCAACCCACATTTGACATCTGACCCGGCACATGCTCGCCTTTTGGCCCAACCCACCCATGTCTTCAGGCACATCTCACCCTTGACTTCAGGCTAAGTTCATCTTCATCATCTTGTTCAGCCCACCCTCCATCTCGGGCCGACCTAACCACGCCTTCAGGCCCATCCCATCCTCGCCGTCACGAAAAGCACACCCCTACAATTAGATCAGTAGACAATCGCCTTCAGGCCCACCCCACCCTTCTCTTCTCACCTAGTCCGTCAACGCTTCTATGGCCCAGCACACCACCCATTTCAGGGCCAGCATACCCACGCATTCAGACCCATCCCAATTATGCCAAGCACAGACTCGTCATTAGAACCAACCCTCACTCTTCTTCTGGCCCATTTAAAATTCGTCTTCACTCCCAGCTCACCGGCGTACTCTGTTCCATCGCAACCTCAACTTCAGGCCCAGCGCACCCTCGCCTTTTGTCCCTTTTCTTTCTAACAATCATGCCCAGATTTCCCTCGCCTTCAGACCCATCCCACACTCGCTTTAAGTTCCAACTCCCCCTCGCTTTCAGACACATCCTACACTCTCTTTCAGTCCCAACTCCCCCTCACCATCTCACTCATCCCACCCTCGCCATAAGCCCATTCCATCATCTCCTTGTTGCCCATCTGCACCTCGATGAGAGGCCAAGCTAATCATCGCTTTCAGGCCCAGGCTACCCTCCTCTTCAAGCCCATCTCGCTATCGCTTTCAGGCCCATCCAACCTTAGGTTTTAAGTCAATCTGAAACTCCCCAGGCCCAACATTTCCTCGTCTACAGGCACAACCCACTTTCCCCTTCCAGCCGAGCCCCTCCTCATCTTCTTGCCCTGACCGAACTCGTCTTCAGGCACATCCCACCAACGGCTTCCGCCCCACCCGAATCTGGCCTTCAAACCTAGCTCTAGCTCAACATTCCCCCTAAAGCTCCGCTCACCCTCGTCTTAAGGCTCATCCCACCTTTGCCTTCTTGTTCTTCCAACCTTAGCCATTATATCAAGCTCACTCCCCCCTTCAGGCCAAGCTCATCCTCGTCTACAGGCCTAACCCACTTTCGACATCTAAACCAGCCCATGCCCGCCTTTTGGCCCAGCCCACCCACGTTTTCAGGCACATCCCGTCCTTGCCTTCAGGCAAAGTCACATCTCCGCCTTCTTGTCCAGCCCACCTTCATTCTCAGGCACAGCTAACCACGCCTTCACCCCATCTCACCCTAGTCCTTACGAAAAGCACCCCCTTGCAATTAAGTAAACAGACCATCGCCTTCAGGCTTGCTCCACCCATGCCTTATGACCCACTCCATCAACGCTTCTCTTTCCCAGCACCCCACCCATTTCAGGCCCAGCAAACCCACGCCTTCAGAACCATCCCAACCACGAATTCAGGCCAAGCACAGCCTCGTCATTAGAACCAGCCCTCGCTTCCCTTAAGGCCCATTTAAAATTCTTCACTCTCAGCTCAGTAGCGTATTCTGTATCATCTCGAGCTCAACGTTAGACCCAGCTTACCCTCACCTTCTGACCCAACTCATCTCGCCTTCTGTCCCTTTTCTTTCTTAATGTCATGCCCAGATGACCCTCGCCTTCAGACCCATCCCACCCTCGTTTTTAGTCCCAACGCCCCCTCTCTCCCTGGCCCATCCCACACTCGCCATCGATCCCATTCCATCATCATCTAGCCCATCCCCACCTCGATAAGAGGCCAAGCTCATCATCGCTGTCAGTCCCAGACAACCCTCCTATTCAAGCCCATCTCTAGATCGCCTTGTGGCTCATCAGTTCTTAGCCTTCAGGTCAATCTGACACTCTCTTTCAGGCCCAACTCTTCCTCGTCTACAGGCACAGCCCACCTTCCACTTTCATCCGAGCCCAATAGACGCTCGCTTTCAAACCCAACAGACCCTTGCCTTCATGCCCATCAGACCCACACGTTCAAGCTCATCACATCCTCGCTTTCAAGCCTATCAGACCTTCGCCTTCAGGCTCAGCAGATCATCGCCTTCAAGCCCATCAGACCCTAGCATTCACGTCCATTGGACACTCGTCTTCAAACCCATCAGACACTCGCTTTCATGCATCCATCAGTCCCTTGCCTTCAACCCCAACAGACCCTTGCATTCAAGTTCATCACACCCTTACCTTCAAGCCCATTAGACCCTTGCATTCAAGCTCATCACACCCTTACCTTCAAGCCCATTAGACCCTTGCATCCAAGCCCATAAGACCCTCTCTTTCAGGCTCATCAGACACTCGTTTCAAAGCCGAACAGACCTCCTTCTTCAAGCCCATCAGTCCCTTACCTTCAAACCCAAAAAAACACTACCCTTCAGGCTCATCACACATGGTCTTCAAGCACATCAGACACTCGCTTTCAAGCACATCAGACCCTTGCCTTCAAGCACATCAGATCTTCGCCTTCAAGCCGATCAGTCCCTCGCCTTCAAGCGCAATAGACCCTAGCCTTCAAACTCATCACACCCTCACCTTCAAGCCCATTAGACCCTCGCATCCAAGCTCATAAGACCCTCGCCTTAAGGCCCAAGAGACCCTCGCCTTTAAGTCTATCAGTCTCTTGCCTTCAAACACAGCAGACTTTAGCCTTCAAACTTATACACCCTCACATTGAAGCGCATCAGACGCTCGCATCCAAGCCCTTAAGACCCTCGCCCTCAGGCTCATCACACCCTCGCCTTCAAGCCCATCAGACCCTAGCATTCATGTCATCAGACGCTCGGCTTGAAACCCATTAGACCCTCGCTTTAAAGCCCAACAGACCCTCTCCTTCAAGCCCATCAGTCTCTTGCCTTTATGCCCAAGAGACACTAGCATTCAAGTTCATCACATATTCGCATTCAAGCACATCGGGCCCTTGCCTTCCAGCACATCAGGCCCTCGCCTTCAAGCCCATCAGTCCCTCGCCTTCAAGCGCAATAGACCCTAGCCTTCAAACTCATCACACCCTCACCTTCAAGCCCATTAGACCCTCGGCTCCCAGCCCATCATACCCTCGCATTCACATCCATCAGACACTCGCTTTCAAACCCATTAGACCCTCGCTTTCAAGCCCAACAGACCTCGCCTTCAAGCCCAACAGACCCATACGTTTAATCTCATCACATCCTCGCTTTGAAGCCCATCAAACCTTCGCCTTCACGCTCAGTAGACCATCGCCTTCAAGCCCATCAGATCCTCGTATTTACGTCATTAGACACTCGCCTTTAAACCCATCAGACCCTCACCTTAAAGCCTATCAGACCCTTGCAATCAAGCCCATTAGACCCTCGGCTCCCAGCCCATCATACCCTCGCATTCACGTCCATCAGACACTCGCTTTCAAGCCCATCAGACCTTCGTTTTCAAGCTCAGCAGAACTTTGCCTTCAAGCCCATCAGAAACTCGCATCCACGTCCATCGGACACTCGCCTTCAAACCCATCAGACAATCAGACAATCGCTTTCAAGCCCAACAGACCCCCGCCTTCGAGTCCATCAGTCCCTTCCCTTCAAGCCCTACTCGCCTTAAAACCCATCAAACACTCGATGTCGAGCCCAATCAGTTCCTTGCCTTCAAACCCAACAGACCCCAGCATTCAAACTCATCACACCCTCACCTTCACGCCCATCAGACCCTTGCATCCAAGCCCATAAGACCCTCATCTTCAGGTTTATCAGACTCTCGTTTTAAAGCCGAACACACTTTCTTCTTCAAGCCCAACAGTCCCTTGCCTTCAAACCCAAAAGACACCAGCCTTCAGGTTCATCACACATTCGCCTTCAAGCCTATCGGACCCACGCCTTCAAGCACATCAGAATCTCGCTTACAAGCACATTTAACCTTCGCCTTCAAGCCCAACAGACCCTAGCCTTCAAGCTCATCACACCCCCACCTTCAAGCCCATCAAAGCCGCGCATCCAAGCTTATAAGACCCTCGCCTTCAGACCCAACAGACCCTCGCCTTGAAGTCCAACTGTCCCTTGCCTTCAAATCCAAGACTATAGTCTTCACCCTTATACATCCTCACTTAGAAGCCCATCAGACCCTTGCATCTGAGTCCATAAGACCCTCGCCTTCAGGCTCATCACACCCTCGCCTTCAAGCCCATCAGACCCTCGCATTTACGTCATCAGACACTCGCCTTGAAACCCATCAGACCCTCACTTTAAAGCCCATCAGACCCTTCCATTCAAGCACATCAGAAACTCACCTTCACATACATCAGAAACTCGCCTTCAAGTAAATCAGGCCCTCGCCTTCCAGCCCATCAGACCCTCGCATTAACGCCCATCAGACATTCGCCTTCCAGCCCATTAGAACCTCGCTTTCAAGCCCAACATACCCTCGCCTTCAAGTCCATCAGTCCCTTACCTTCAAACCCTACTCGCCTTAAAACCCATCAGACACTTGATTTCGAGCCCAACAGATCCCTGCCTTCAAGTCCATTAGTCCCTTGTCTTCAACCCCAACAGACCGCAGCTTTCAAGTTCATCACACCCTCACCTTCAAGCCCATCAGACCCTTGCATTTACGTCATCAGTCACTCGCCTTGAAACCCATCAGATTCTTACCTTAAAACCCATCAGACCCTTGCATTCAAGCCCATCAGAAACGCGCCTTCACGTTCATCAGAAACTGGTCTTCAAGGAAATCACCCCCTCGCCTTTCAGTCCATTAGACTCTCGCATTAACACCCATCAGACATTCGCCTTCAAGCCCATTAGACCATCGCTCTCAAGCCCAACAGACCCTCGCCTTTAAGCCCATAAGTCCCCTGCCGTCAAGCCCAACATGCTCTCGCGTTCAAGCTCATCACATCCTCGCTTTCAAGCCCATCAGACCTTCGTCTTCAAGCTGAGAAGACCATCTCTTTCAAGCCCATCAGAACCTCGCATTCACGTCATTCGGACACTCGCATTCACGTCCATCGGATACACGTCTTCAAACCTATCAGACGATTTCAAGCCCAACAGAACCTCGCCTTCAAGTCCATCAGTCCTTTACCTTCAAGCCCTAATCACCTTAAGACCCATCAGACACTCGATTTCGAGCCCAATAGATCCTCGACTTCGTCTATCAGTCCCTTGACTTCAACCCCAACTGACCCCATCATTCAAGTTCATCACACCCTCACCTTCAAACCCATCACACCCTTGCATCCAATCCCATAAGACCTTCGTCTTCAGGCTCACCAGACCCTCGTTTTAAAGCCGAACACACCTTCTTCTTCGAGCCTAACAGTCCCTTGCCTTCAAGCCCAAAAGACACTACCCTTCAGTTTCAGCACACATTCGATTTCAAGCCTATCGGACCTCGTGTTCAAGCACATCAGACACTCTTCTTCAAGCACATTAGACCCTCGCCTTCAAGCCCTTCAGTCCCTCGCCTTCAAGCCCAACAGACCCCAGCCTTTAAACTCATCACACCCCCACCTTGAAGCCCATCAGACCCGTGCATCCAAGCTTATAAGACCCTCGCCTTCAGGCCCAATAGACCCTCGCCTTCTAGTCCAACAGTCTCTTGCCTTCAAATCGAAGACTATAGCCTTCAACCTTATACACGCTCACATAGAAACCCATCAGACCCTTGCATCCAAGCCCATAAGACCCCAGCATTCAAGCTCATCACAACTTCACCTTCAAGCCCATCACACCCTTGCATACAAGCCCATAATACCCATGTCTTCAGGCTCATCAGACCTTCGTTTTAAATTAGACCACACCTTCTTCTTCAAGCCCAGCAGTCCCTTGCCTTCAAGTCCAAAAGACACTAGCCTTCAGATTAATCACACATTCGCCTTCAAGGCCTTCAGACCCTCGCCTTCAAGCCCAACAGTCCCTAGCCTTCAGGCTAATCACACCCTCACCTTCATGCCCATCAGACCCTTGCATCCAAGCCCATAAAACCCTCGTCTTCAGACTCATCAGACCCTCGTTTCAAAGCCGAACACACCTTCTTCAAGCCCAAGAGTCCCCTGCCTTCAAGCCCAAAAGACACCAGCCTTCAGGTTCATCACACATTCGCCTTCCTACAGACCTTAGCATTCAAGCTCATCACACTCCCACCTTCAAGCCCATCAGACCCGCCCATCCAAGCTCATAAGACCCTCGCCCTTATGCCCAACAGACCCTCGCCTTCAATTTCAACAGTCCCTTGCCTTCAAATCCAAGACTATATCCTTCAACCTTATACACCCTCACTTAGAAGAAATTCAGACCCTTGCATCCAAGCCCATAAAACCCTCGCCTTTAGGCTTCTCACACCCTCACCCTCAAGCCCATTAGACACTCACATTTACGTCATCAGACACTCGCCTTGAAACCCATCAGACCCTCACCTTAAAGCCCATCAGACCCTTGCGCTCAAGACCATCAGAAACTCGCCTTCACGTCCATCAGAAACTCGCCTTCAAGCAAACCAGGCCCTCGCCTTCCCGTCCATCAGACCCTCGCATTAACGCCCATCAAACATTCGCCTTCAAGCCCAAAAGACTCTAGCTTTCAAGCCCATCAGACCCTCACCGTCAAGCCAAACAGACCCTCGCGTTCAAGCTCATCACATCCTCGCTTTCAAGCCAATCAGACCTTCGTTTTTAAGCTCAGCACACCATCAGAAACTCACATTCACCTTCCATCGGACACTCGCCCTCAAACCCATCATACATTCGCTTTCAAGTCCAACAGACCCTCGCCTTCAAGTCCATCAGTCCCTTACCTTCGAGTCCAACAGATCCTCACCTTCAATTCCATCAATCCCTTGCCTTCAACCCCAACAGACCCAAGCATTCAAGTTCATCACACCCTCACCTTCAAGCCCATCAGACCCTTCTATCCCAGCCCATAAAACCGTCGTCTTCAGACTCATCACACCCTCGTTTTAAAGCCGAACACACCTTATTCTTCAAGAACAGTCCCTTGCCTTCAAGCCCAAAAGACGCTAGCTTTCAGGTTCATCTCACATTCGCCTTCATGCCTATCGGACCCTCGCCTTCAGGCACATCAGACCGTCACCTTCAAGCAAATTAGACCCTAGCCTTCAAGCCCTTCAGTCCCTCGCCTTCAAGCCCAAAAGACCCTAGCCTTAAAGTTCATCATACCGCCATCTACAAGCCAGTCAGACCCGCGCATCGAAGATGATAAGATCCTCGCCCTTAAGCCCAAGAAACCATCGCCTTCAAATTCAAAAGTCCCTTGGCTTCAAATCCAAGGCTATATCCTTCAACCTTATGCAGTCTCACTTAGAAGCCAATCAGACACTTGCATTCAAGCCCATAAGACCCTCGCCTTTAGGCTCATCACACCCTTCCCCTCAAGCCCATCAGACCCTCACATTTACGTCATCACACACTCGCCTTAAAACCCATCAGACTCTCACCTTAAAGCCCATCAGACCCATGCATTGAAGCCCATTAGAAACTCGCCTTCAAGTCCATCAGAAACTCACCTTCAAGGAAATCAGGCCCTCCCCTTCCAGCCCATCAGGCCCTCGCAATAACGCCCATCAGACATTCGCCTTCAAGCCCAGTAGACCCACGCTTTCAAGCCCAAAAGACCCTAGCCTTCAAGCCCATCAGACCCTCGCCGTTAAGCCCAACAGACCCTCGCGTTCAAGCTCATCACATCCTCGCTTTCAAGCCCATCAGACCTTCGTTTTCAAGTTCAGCACACCATCGCTTTCAAGCCCATCAGAAACTCATATTCACGTACATCGGACACTCGCCTTCAAACCCATCAGGCATTCGCT
Organism: Panulirus ornatus; assembly: GCF_036320965.1. Lineage (NCBI taxonomy): Eukaryota > Metazoa > Arthropoda > Malacostraca > Decapoda > Palinuridae > Panulirus > Panulirus ornatus. Next base: position 29,047,557 of record NC_092234.1, on the reverse strand, counting down.
TTCAAGCACAACAGACCCTCGCCTTCAAGTTCATCAGTCCCTTACCTTCGAGCCCTACACGCCTTAAAACCCATCAGACACTCGATTTCGAGCCCAACAGATCCTCGCCTTGAAGTCCATCAGTCCCTTGCTTTCAACCCCAACAGACCCCAGTATTCAAGCTCATCAAACCCTCTCTTTCAAGCCCATCAGAACCTTGCATCCAAGCTCATAAGACCCTCGTCTTCAGGCTCATCAGACCTTCGTCTTTAAGCCGAACACACGTTCTTCTTCAAGGAGAACAGTCCCTTCCTGTCAGTCCCAAAAGACACTGGCCTTCAGGATCATCAAACATTCGCCTTGAAGCCTATTGGACCCTAGCCTTCAAGCACATCAGACTCTCACCTTCAAACATATTAGACCCTCGACTTAGAAGCCCATCAGGCCACTAAGACCCTCGCCTTTGAGCCCATCACACCCTCGCCTTCAAGCCCATCAAACCCTCGCATTTACATCATCAGACACTCGCCTTGAAACTCATTAGACCCTCACCTTAAAGACGAATAGACCCTTGCATTGAAGCCCATCAGAAACTTGCCTTCACGTCCATCAGAAAATCGCTTTCAAGCAAATCTGGCCCTCGCCTTCCAGCCCATCAAACCCTCGCATTAACTCCCATCAGACATTCCCCTTCAAGCCCATTAGACACACGCTTTCATGCCCAACAGACCCTCGCCTACAAGCCCATCAGTCCCTCACCGTCAAGCCCAACAGACTCATGCGTTCAAGCTCATCACATCCTCATTTTGAAGCTCATCAGACCTTTTTCAAGCTCAAGGACCATCGCCTTCAAGCCCATTAGAACCTAGCATTCACGTCCATCGGACACTCGCCGTCAAACCCATCAGACAGTCTCTTCAACCCCAACAGACCCTCGCCTTCAATCCATCAGTCCATTAATTTCAAACCCGACTCGCCTTAAAAACCCATCAGACACTCGATTTCGAGCGCAACAGATCATCACCTTCAAGTCCATTAGTCCCTTGCATTCAAACTCCACAGACCCCAGCAGTGAAGTTCATCATACCCTCACCTTCAAGCCCATCAGACCCTTACATCCAAGCCCATAAGATCCTCGTCTTCAAGCTCATCAGACCATCGTTTTAAAGCCGAACACACCTTCCTCTTAAAGCCCAGCAGTCCCTTCCCTTTAAGCCCAAAAGACACTAGCCTTCAGGTTCATCACACATTCGCCTTCAAGCCTATCGGACCCTCGCCTTCAAGCACATCAGACCATCACCTTCAAGCACATTAGACCCTCGCCTTCAAGCCCTTCAGTCTCTAGCCTTCAAGCGCAACTGACCCCTGCAGTCAAGTTCATCACACCCTCACCTTAAAGCCAATAAGACCATTGCATTCAAGCCAATAAAACCTTCGTCTTCAGACTCATCAGACCCTCGTTCTAAAGCCAAACACACCTTCTTCTTCAAGCCCAACAGTCCCTTGCTTTCAAGCCCAAAAGACACTAACCCTCAGGTTCATCACACATTCGCCTTCAAGCCTATCGGACCTCGCGTTCAAGCACATCAGACCCTCACCTTCAAGCATATTAGACCCTCTCCTTCAAGCCCTTCAGTCCCTCGCCTTCAAGCCCAACAGACCCTAGACTTCAAGCTCATTACACCCCCACATTCAAGCCCATCAGACCCGCGCATCGAAGCTCATATGACCCTCGCCTTTAGTCCCAAGAGACCCTCGCCTTCAAGTTCAACAGTCACTTGCCTTCAAATCCAAGACTATAGCCTTCAACCGTATACACCCTCACTTAGAAACCCATCAGACCCTTGCATCCAAGATTATGAGACCCTCTTCTTTAGGCTCATCACACCCTCGCCTTCAAGCCCATCAGACCCTCGTATTTACGTAATCAGACACTCGCCTTGAAACCCATCAGACCCTCACCTTAAAGCCCGTCAGACCCTTGCATTCAAGCCCATCAGAAACGCCTTCACGTCCATCAGAAACTCGCCTTCAAGCAAATCAGGCCCTCGCGTTCCAGCCCATCAGACCCTCGCATTTACGCCCATCAGACATTCGCCTTCAAGCCCATTAGACCCAAGCATTCAAGCCCCACAGAACCTTGGCTTCAAGCCCCACAGAACCTTGCCTTCAAGCCCAATAGTCCCTCACCGTAAAGCCCAACAGACCCTCGCGTTCAAGCTCTACACCTCCTCACTTTCAAGCCCATCAGATCTTCGTCTTCAAGCTCAGCAGACCATCGCCTTCCAACCCATCAGAACCTCGCATTCACGTCCATCGGACACTCGCCTTCAAGCCCATCAGACCCTCGCCGTTAAGCCCAACAGACCCTCGCGTTCAAGCTCATCACATCCTCGCTTTCAAGCCCATCAGACCTTCGTTTTCAAGTTCAGCACACCATCGCTTTCAAGCCCATCAGAAACTCATATTCACATACATCGGACACTCGCCTTCAAACCCATCAGGCATTCGCTTTCAAGCACAACAGACCCTCGCCTTCAAGTTCATCAGTCCCTTACCTTCGAGTCGATTTCGAGCCCAACAGATCCTCGCCATCAAGTCCATCAGTCCCTTGCCTTCAAACCTAACAGACCCCATCATTCAAGCTCATCACACCGTCACTTTCAAGCCTATCAGACTCTTGTATACAAGCCCATAAGACCCTTGTCTTCAGGCTCATCAGACCCTCGCCTTAAAGCCCAACACACCTTCTTCTTCAAGCCAAACAGTCCCGTGCCTTCAAGCCCAAAAGAAACTAGCCTTCAGGTTCATTACACGCATTCACCTTCAAGCCTATCCGACCCATGACTTCAAGCACATCAGACCCTAACCTTCAGGCACATTACACCCTCGCTTCCAAGCCCTTGACTCCCTCACCTTCAAACCCAACAGACCCTCGCCTCAAAGTTCATCACACCCCCAAATTGAAGCCCATCAGGCCCGCGTATCCAAGCTCATAAGACCCTCGCCTTCAGGCCCATTACACCCTCGCCTTCAAGCCCATCAGACCCTCGCATTTACATAATCTGACACTCTCCTTGAAACCCATCAGTCCCTCACTTTAAAGCCCATTAGACCCTAGAATTCAAGCCCATCATAAACTCGCCTTCACGTCCAACAGAAACTAGTCTTCAATCAAATCAGGCCCTCGCATTTAAGCCAATTAGAACCTCGGATTCACGTCCGTCAGACATTCGCCTTCAAGATCATTAGACCATCGCTTTCAAGACTAAAGGTCCCTTGCCTTCAAGTCCAACAGACCCTCCCGTTCAAGCTCATCACATCCTCGCTTTCAAGCCCATCAGACCTTCGTCTTCAAGCTCAGCAGACCATCGCCTTTAAAACCATCAGAACCTCGCATTCACGTCTATCGGACACTCGCCTTCAAACCCATCAGTCACTCGAATTCAAGCCCAACAGACCCTCTCCTTCAAGTGAATCAGTCCCTTACCTTCAAGCCCTACTCACCTTAAAACACAACAGACACTCGATTTCGAGCCAAGCAGATTCTCGCCTTCAAGTCTATCAGTCCCTTGCCTTGAACCACAGCAGACCCCAGTATTCAAGCTCATCACACCCTCAGCTTCAAGCCCATCAGACTCTTGTATACAAGCCAATAAGACCCTCGTCTTCAGGCTCATCACACCCTCGTTTTAAAGTTGAACACATGTTCTTCAAGCCCAGCAGTCCCTTGCTTTCAAGTCCAAAACACACTGGCCTTCAGGTTCATCACACACTCGCCTTCAAACCCCTCAGACCCTCGCATTTACGTCATCAGACACTCGCCTTAAAACCCATCGGACCATCACTTTAAAGCCCATCAGACCCTTGCACTCAAGCCTATCAGAAACTCGCCTTCACGTCAATCAAAAACTCGCCTTCAAGCAAATCAGGCCGTCGCCTTCAAGCACATCAGAATCTTGCCTACAAGCACATTAGAACCTCGACTTCAAGCCCTTCAGTTCCTCGCCTTCAACCCCAACAGAACCTAGCCTTCAAGCTCATCACACCTCCACCTTTCAAGCCCATCAGACCCGCGCATCCAAGCTTATAAGACCCTCGCCTTCAGACCCAACAGACCCTCGCCTTCAAGTCCAACTGTCCCTTGCCTTCAAATCCAAAACTATAGCCTTCAACCTTATACATCCTCACTTAGAAACCCATCAGACCCTTGTATCCAAGCCCAAAAGACCCAACATTCAAGCTCATCACAACTTTACCTTCAAACCCATCAGACCCTTGCATACAAGCCCCTAAGACACATGTCTTCAAGCTCATCAGACCTTCGTTTTAAATCGGAACACACCTTCTTCAAGCCCAACAGTCCCTTGCCTCCAAGTCCAAAAGACACTAGCCTTCCGATTAATCACACATTCGCCTTCAAGCACTTCATGTCCTCGCCTTCAAGCCCAACAGACCCTAACCTTCAGGCTAATCACACCCTCACCTTCATTCCCATCTGACCCTTGCATCAAGCCCATAAGACCCTCGTCTTCAGGCTCATCAGACATTCGTTTTAAATACGAACACAGCTTCTTCTTCAAGCCCAACAGTCTATTGCCTTCAAGTCCATAAGACACCACCCTTCAGGCTCATTACACATTCGCCTTCAAGACTATCAGACCTCGGGTTCAAGCACACCAGACACTCACCTTCAAGCACATTAGGCCCTCGCTTTCAAGCCGTTCAGTCCCTCGCCTTCAAGCCCAACAGAGCCAACCCTTTAAGCTCATCAGACCCCCACCTTAAAGCTCATCAGACCCGTGCATCCAAGCTTATAAGACGCTCGTCTTTTAGCCCAACCGACACTCGCCTTAAAGTTCAACAGTCCCTTGCCTTCAAATCCATGACTATATCCTTCAACCTTATACACCCTCACTTAGAAACACATCATACCCTTTTATCGAAGCCCATTAGACCCTCGACTTTAGGCTCATCACTCACTTACCTTCAAACCCATCAGACCCTCGCATTTACGTCATCAGACACTCGCCTTAAAACCCATCGGACCATCACCTTAAAGCCCATCAGACCCTTGCACTCAAGCCTATCAGAAACTCGCCTTCAAGCAAATCAGGCCGTCGCCTTCCAGCCCATCAGACCCTCGCATTTACGCCCATCAGATATTTGCCCTCAAGCCCATTAGACCCACGCTTTGAAGCCCAACAGACCCTTGCCTTCAAGCCCATCAGCCCCGTAGCCGTCAAGCCCAACAGACCCTCGCGTTGAAGCTCATCACATCCTCACTTTCAAGTCCATCAGATCTTCGTCCTCAAGCTCAGCACACCATAGCCCTCAAGCCCATCAGAACCTTGCATTCACGTACATCGGACACTCGCCTTCAAGCCCATCATACACTCGCTTTCAAGCACAACAGACCCACGCCTTCAAGTCAATCAGTTCCATACCTTGAATCCCGACTCGCTTAAAAACCCATCAGACACTCGATTTCGAGCCCAACAGATCCTCGCCATCAAGTCCATCAGTCTCTTGCCTTCAAACCCAACAGACCGAATCATTCAAGCTCGTCACACTCTCAACTTCAAGCCCATCAGGCCCTTGCATCCAAGCCCATAAGACCCTCGTCTTCAGGCTCATCAGGCCCTCGTCTTAAAGCCAAACACATTTTTCAAGCAAAACAGTCTCTTGCCTTCAAGCCCAAAAGACACTAGCCATCAGGTTCATCACACATTCGCCTTTAAGCCCTTCATTCCCTCACCTTCAAGCCCTTCATTCCCTCGCCTTCAAGCCCAACAGACCTTAGCCTTCAACCTCATCACACCCTCACCTTGAAGCCCATCAGACCCTTCCATCCAAGCCCGTAAGACCCTCGTCTTTAGACTCATCAGACCCTCGTTTCAAAGCCGGACGCACTTTCTTCTTGAAGCCTAAATGCCCCTTGCCTTCAAGCCCAAAAGACACTAGCTTGAAGGTTCATCACACATTCGCCTTCAAGCCTATCGGAACTCACGTTCAAGAACATCAGACCCACACCTTCAAGCACATTAGACCCTCGTCTTCAAGCCCTTCAGTCCCTCGCCTTAAAACCCAACAGACCCTAGCCTTCAAGCTCATCACACCCCCATCTTCAAGCCCATCACACCCGCGCATCCAAGCTCATAAGACCCTCGCCTTTAGGCCCGAAGGACCCTCGCCTTCAAGTTCAACAGTCCCTTGCCTTCAAATCCAAGACTATAGCCTTCAACCTTATACACCCTCATTTAGAAACACATCAGACCCTTGCATGAAGGCCCATAAGACAGTCGCTTTTATGCTCATCACACCCTCGCCTTAAAGGCCATCAGACCTCGCATTTACGTCATCAGACACTCGCCTTGAAACCCATCAGACCCTCACCTTAAAGCCCATCAGACCCTTGCATTCAAGCCTATCAGAAACTCGCCTTCACGTCCATCATGAACTCGCCTTCAAGCAAATCAGGCCCTCGCGTTCCAGCCCACCAGACCCTCGCATTTACGCCTATGAGACATTCGCCTTCAAGCCCCTTTGACCCACGCTTTCAAGCCAAACAGACCATTGCCTTCAAGCCCATCAGTCCCTCACCGTCAACCTCAACAGACCCTTGCGTGGAAGCTCATCACATCCTCGCTTTCAAGCCAATCACACCTTCGTCTTCAAGCGCAGCAGACCATCGCCTTCAAGCCCATCAGAACCTCGCATTCACGTCCATCGGACACTCGCCTTCAAACTCATCAGACACTCTGTTTCAAGCCCAACAGACAATCGAATTTAAGTCAATCAGTCCCTTACTTTCAAGTCCTACTCGACTTAAAGCCGATCAGACACTCGATTTCGAACCCTACAGATCCTCACCATCAAGTCCATCAGTCCCTTGCCTTCAACCCCAACTGACCACATCATTCAAGCTCATCACACCCTCACCTTCATGCCTATCAGACGCTTGTATCCAAGCCCATAAGACCCTCGTCTTCAGGCTCATCAGCCCCTCGTCTTAAAACCAAACACACCTTCTTCTTCAAGCCCAACAGTCCCTTGCCTTCAAGCCCAAAAGACAATAGCCTTCAGGTTCATAACACATTCACCTTCAAGCCTATCGCACCCTCGACTTCAAACACATCAGACCCTCACCTTCAAGCACAATAGACCCTCGCCTTCAAGCCCTTCAGTCCCTAAACTTCAAGCCCAACAATCCCTAACCATCAAGCTCATCACACCCCCACCTTCATGCCCATCAGACCCGCACTTCTAAGCTCATAATACCCTCGCCTTTAGGCCCAACAGACCCTCGCTTTCAAGTCCAACTGTCCCTTGCCTTGAAATCCAAGACTATAGCCTCCAACCTTATACATCCTCACTTAGAAGCCCATCAGACCCTTGCATCCAAGCCCATAAGAACCTTGCCTTCAGGCTCAATACACCCTCGCCTTCAAGCCCTTCAGACCCTCGCATTTACGTCATCAGACACACGCCTTGAAACCCATCAGACTTTCACTTTAATGCCCATCAGACTCTTGCACTCAAACCCTTCAGAAACTCGCCTTCAAGTCTATCAGAAAGTCGCCTTCAAGCAAATCAAGCCCTCGCCTTCCAGCCCATCAGACACTTTCATTAAAACCCATCAGACATTCGCCTTCAAGACCATTAGACCCTCGCTTTCAAGCCCAACAGGTCCTCGCGTTCAAACCCATCAGTCCCTCGCGGTCAAGCCCCACAGACCCTCGCGTTCAAGCTCATCACATCCTCGCTTCCAAGCCCATCAGACCTTCGTCTTCAAGCTCAAGAGACCATCGCCTTCAAGCCCATAAGAACCTCCCATTCACGTCCATCGGACACTCGCCTTGACACCCATCAGACACTCGCTTTCAAGCCCAGCAGACCCTCGCCTTCGAGTCAATCAGTCACTTTCCTTCAAGCCCTACTCGCCTTAAAATCCATCAAACACTCGATTTCGAGCCCAACAGATCCTCGCCTTCAAGTCCTTCAGTCCCTTTCCTTCAAACCCAACAAACCCACGCATTCAAGCTCATCACACTCTAACCTTCAAGCCCATCAGACCTTTGCATCCAAGCCAATAGGACCCTCGTCTTCAGACTCATCAGACCCTCGTTTTAAAGCCGAACACACCTTCAAGCCCAACAGTTCCTTCTCTTAAAGCCCAAAAGACACTAGCCTTCAGGTTCATCATACATTCGCCTTCAAGACTATCGGACCCTCGCTTTCAAGCCCATCAGACCCTCGTCTTCAAGCTCAGCAGACCATCGCCTTTAAAACCATCAGAACCTCGCATTCACGTCTATCGGACACTCGCCTTCAAACCCATCAGACACTCGAATTCAAGCCCAATAGACCCTCTCCTTCAAGTGCATCAGTCCCTTACCTTCAAGCCCTACTCGCCTTAAAACACAACAGACACTCGATTTCGAGCCAAGCAGATTCTCGCCTTCAAGTCTATCAGTCCCTTGCCTTGAACCACAGCAGACCCCAGCATTCAAGCTCATCACACCCTCAGCTTCAAGCCCATTAGACTCTTGTATACAAGCCTATAAGACCCTCGTCTTCAGGCTCATCACACCCTCGTTTTAAAGTTGAACACATGTTCTTCAAGCCCAGCAGTCCCTTGCTTTCAAGTCCAAAACACACTGGCCTTCAGGTTCATCACACATTCGCCTTCAAGCACTTCAGTCCCTCGCCTTCAAGCCAACCACACCCTAACCTTCAAGCTCGTCACACCCCCACCTTCAAGCCCATCCGACCCGCGCAGCCAAACTCATAAGACCCGCGCCTTTAGGCCCAACACACCCTCACCTTGAAGTCTAACAGTACCTTGCCTTCAGATCCAAGACTATAGCCTTCAACCTCATACACCCTAACTTAGAAGCACATCAGACCCTTGAATCCAAGATTATAAGACCTTCGCCTTTAGGATCATCACAGCGTCGCCTCCAAACCCATCAGACCCTCACATTTACGTCATCAAACACTCGCCTTCAATCCCATCAGACCCTCACTTTAAAGCCCATCAAACCTTTCCATTCAGCAGAAACTCGCCTTCACCTCCATCAGATACTTGTCTATAAGCAAATCAAGCCCTTGCCTTCCAGCCCATCAGACCCTCGCACTAACGCCCTTCAGACATTCACCTTGAAGCCCATTAGACCCTCGCTTTCAAGCCCAACGGACCCTTGCCTTCAAGCCCATTACTCCGTCGCCCTCAAGCCCCACAGACCCTCGCGTTCAAGCTCATCACATCCTCGCTTTCAAGCCCATCAGATCTTCGTCTTCAAGCTCAGCAGACCATGGCTTTTAAGCCCATCAGAGCCTCGCATTCACGTCATTCGGACACTCGCCTTCAAACCCATCAGACACTCGCTTTCAAATCCAACAGACCCTCTCCTTCAAGTCTATCAGTCCCTTACCTTAAAGCCGTACTCGCCTTACAACACATCAGACTCGATTTCGAGCCCAGCAGATCCTCGCCTTCAAGTCCATCAATCCCTTGCCTTCAAACCCAACAGACACCAGCATTCAAGCTCATCTCAACCTAACCTTCAAGCCCATCACACCCTTGCATACAAGCCCATAACACCCTCGTCATCAGACCCTCATTTTAAAGCCGAACACGCCTTCTTCAAGCCCAACAATCCCTTCCCTTCTAGCCCAAAAGACACTAGCCTTCAGTTACATCACACATTGGCCTTCAAGACTATCGGACACTCGCCTTCAAGCACATCAGACCCTCGCCTTCAAGCACATCAGAATCTTGCCTACAATCACATTAGGCCCTCGCTTTCAAGCCCTTCAGTCCCTCGCCTTCAAGCCCAACAGACCCAAGCCTTTAAGCTCATCAGATCCCCACCTTAAAGCTCATCAGACCCGCGCATCCAAGCTCATAAGACGCTCGTCTTTTAGCCCAACAGACCCTCGCCTTAAAAGTCAACAGTCCCTTGCCTTCAAATCCATGACTATATCCTTCAACCTTATACTCCATCACTTAGAAACACATCAGACCCTTGCATCGAAGCCCATTAGACCCTCGACTTTAGGCTCATCACACACTCGCCTTCAAACCCATCAGACCCTCGCATTTACGTCATCAGACACACGCCTTAAAACCCATCGGACCATCACCTTAAAGCCCATCAGACCCTTGCACTCAAGCCTATTAGAAACTCGCCTTCACGTCCATCAAAAACTCGCTTTCAAGCAAATCAGGCCGTCGCCTTCAAGCACATCAGAATCTTGCCTACAAGCACATTAGACCCTCGACTTTAAGCACTTCAGTTCCTCGCCTTCAACCCCAACAGAACCTAGCCTTCAAGCTCATCACACCTCCACCTATCAAGCCCATCAGACCCGCGCATCCAAGCTTATAAGACCCTCGCCTTCAGACCCAACAGACCCTTGCCTTCAAGTCCAACTGTCCCTCGCCTTTAAATCCAAAACTATAGCCTTCAACCTTATACATCCTCACTTTGAAACCCATCACACCCTTGCATCCAAGCCCAAAAGACCCCAGCATTCAAGCTCATCACAACTTTACCTTGAAGCCCATCAGACCCTTGCGTACAAGCCCCTAAGACACATGTCTTCAAGCTCATCAGACCTTCGTTTTAAATCCGAACACACCTTCTTCAAGCCCAACAGTCCCTTGCCTTCAAGTCCAAAAGACACTAGTCTTCCGATTAATCACACATTCGCCTTCAAGCCCTTCAGGTCCTCGCCTTCAAGCCCAACAGACCCTAGCCTTCAGGCTAATCACACCCTCACCTTCATTCCCATCAGACTCTTGCATCAAGCCCATTAGACCCTCGTCTTCAGGCTCATCAGACCTTCGTTTTAAATCCGAACACAGCTTCTTCTTCAAGCCCAACAGTCCATTGCCTTTAAGTCCATAAGACACTACCCTTCAGGTTCATCACACATTCGCCTTCAAGACTATCAGACCTAGGGTTCAAGCACATCAGACACTCACCTTCAAACACATTAGGCCCTCGCTTTCAAGCCGTTCAGTCCCTCGCCTTCAAGCCAAACAGAGCCTGGCCTTTAAGCTCATCAGACCCCCACCTTAGAGCTCATCAGACCCGCGCATCCAAGCTCATAAGATGCTCGTCTTTTAGCCCAACCGACACTCGCCTGAAAGTTCAACAGTCCCTTGCCTTCAAATCCATGACTATATCCTTCAACATTATACACCATCACTTAGAAAACCATCAGACCCTTGCATCGAAGCCCATTAGGCCCTCGACTTTAGGCTCATCACACACTCGCCTTCAAACCCAGCAGACCCTCACATTCACGTCATCAGACACTCGCGTTAAAACCCATCGGACCATCACCTTAAAGCCCATCAGAAACGCGCCTTCACGTCCATCAAAAACTCGCCTTCAAGCAAATCAGGCCGTCGCCTTCCAGCCCATCAGACCCTCGCATTTACGCCCATCAGATATTCGACCTCAAGCCCAGTAGATCCACGCTTTGAAGCCCAACAGACCCTTGCCTTCAAGCCCATCAGTCCCTCGCCGTCAAGCCTAACAGACCCTCGCGTTGAAGCTCATCACATTCTCACTTTCAAGTCCATCAGACCTTCGTCCACAAGCTCAGCACACCATAGCCCTCAAGCCCATCAGAACCTTGCATTCACGTATATCGGACACTCGCCTTCAAGCCCATCATACACTCGCATTCAAGCCCAACAGACCCTTCCCTTCAAGTCAGTCAGTCCCTTACCTTAAATCCCGACCCGCTTAAAAACCCATCAGACACTCGTTTTCGAGCCCAACAGATCCTCGCCATCAAGTCCATCAGTCTCTTGCCCTCAAACCCAACAGACCGAGTCATTCAAGCTCATCACACTCTCAACTTCAAGCCCATCAGGCCCTTGCATCCAAGCCCATAAGACCCTCGTCTTCAGGCTCATCAGGCCCTCGTCTTAAAGCCGAACACATTTTTCAAGTAAAACAGTCTCTTGCCTTCAAGCCCAAAAGACACTAGCCTTCAGGTTCATCACACATTCGCCTTCAAGCCCTTCATTCCCTCACCTTTAAGCCCTTCATTCCCTCGCCTTCAAGCCCAAGAGACACTAGCCTTCAACCTCATCACACCCTCACCTTGAAGCCCATCAGACTCTTCCATCCTAGCCCGTAAGACCCTCGTCTTCAGACTCATCAGACCCTCGCTTCAAAGCCGGACGCACTTTCTTCTTCAAGCCCAAATGCCCCTTGCCTTCAAGCCCAAAAGACACTAGCTTGAAGGTTCATCACACATTCGCCTTCAAGCCTATCGGAAATCACGTTCAAGAACATCAGACCCTTACCTTCAAGCACGTTAGACCCTCGTCTTCAAGCCCTTCAGTCCCTCGCCTTAAAGCCCAACAGACCCTAGCCTTCAAGCTCATCACACCCCCATCTTCAAGCCCATCACACCCGCGCATCCAAGCTCATAAGACCCTCGCCTTTAGGCCCAAAGGACCCTCGCCTTCAAGTTCAACAGGCCCTTGCCTTCAAATCCAAGACTATAGCCTTCAACCTTATACACCCTCATTTAGAAACACATCAGACCCTTGCATGAAGGCCCATAAGACAGTCGCTTTTATGCTCATCACACCCTCGCCTTAAAGGCCATCAGACCTCGCATTTACGTCATCAGACACTCGCCTTGAAACCCATCAGACCCTCACCTTAAAGCCTATAAGAATCTCGCCTTCACGTCCATCATGAACTCGCCTTCAAGCAAATCAGGCCCTCGCGTTCCAGCCCATTAGACCCTCGCATTTACACCTATGAGACATTCGCCTTCAAGGCTATTTGACCCACGCTTTCAAGCCAAACAGACCATTGCCTTCAAGCCCATCAATCCCTCACAGTCAACCTCAACAGACCCTTGCGTTGAAGCTCATCACATCCTCGCTTTCAAGCCTATCAGACCTTCATCTTCAAGCGCAGCAGACCATCGCTCAAGCCCTTCAGTCCCTAAACTTCAAGCCCAACAATCCCTAACCATCAAGCTCATCACACCCCCACCTTCATGCCCATCAGACCCGCACTTCTAAGCTCATAATACACTCGCCTTTAGGCCCAACAGACCCTCGCTTTCAAGTCCAACTGTCCCTTGCCTTGAAATCCAAGACTATAGCCTCCAACCTTATACATCCTCACTTAGAAGCCGCCCATCAGACCCTTGCATCCAAGCCCATAAGAACCTCGCCTTCAGGCTCAATACACCCTCGCCTTCAAGCCCTTCAGACCCTCGCATTTACGTCATCAGACACACGCCTTGAAACCCATCAGACTTTCACTTTAATGCCCATCAGGCCCTTGCACTCAAACCCTTCAGAAAGTCGCCTTCAAGTCTATCAGAAAGTCGCCTTCAAGCAAATCAAGCCCTCGCCTTCCAGCCCATCAGACACTCTCATTAAAACCCATCAGACATTCGCCTTCAAGACCATTAGACCCTCGCTTTCAAGCCCAACAGGTCCTCGCGTTCAAACCCATCAGTCCCTCGCGGTCAAGCCCCACAGACCCTCGCGCTCAAGCTCATCACATCATTGCTTCCAAGCCCATCAGACCTTCGTCTTCAAGCTCAAGAGATCATCGCCTTCAAGCCCATCAGAACCTCCCATTCACGTCCATCGGACACTCGCTTTGACACCCATCAGACACTCGCTTTCAAGCCCAGCAGACCCTCGCCTTCGAGTCAATCAGTCACTTTCCTTCAAGCCCTACTCGCCTTAAAATCCATCAAACACTCGATTTCGAGCCCAACAGATCCTCGCCTTCAAGTCCTTCAGTCCCTTGCCTTCAAACCCAACAAACCCACGCATTCAAGCTCATCACACTCTAACCTTCAAGCCCATCAGACCTTTGCATCCAAGCCAATAAGACCCTCGTCTTCAGACTCATCAGACCCTCGTTTTAAAGCCGAACACACCTTCAAGCCCAACAGTCCCTTCTCTTGAAGCCCAAAAGACACTAGCCTTCAGGTTCATCATACATTCGCCTTCAAGACTATCGGACCCTCGCTTCAAGCCCATCAGACCCTTCGTCTTCAAGCTCAGCAGACCATCGCCTTTAAAACCATCAGAACCTCGCATTCACGTCTATCGGACACTCGCCTTCAAACCTATCAGACACTCGAATTCAAGCTCAACAGACCCTCTCCTTCAAGCGCATCAGTCCCTTACCTTCAAGCCCTACTCGCCTTAAAACACAACAGACACTCGATTTCGAGCCAAGCAGATTCTCGCCTTCAAGTCTATCAGTCCCTTGACTTGAACCACAGCAGACCCCAGCATTCAAGCTCATCACACCCTCAGCTTCAAGCCCATTAGACTCTTGTATACAAGCCAATAAGACCCTCGTCTTCAGGCTCATCACACCCTCGTTTTAAAATTGAAGCACAGGTTCTTCAAGCCCAGCAGTACCTTGCTTTCAAGTCCAAAACACACTGGCCTTCAGGTTCATCACACATTCGCCTTCAAGCACTTCAGTCCCTCGCCTTCAAGCCAACCACACCCTAACCTTCAAGCTCGTCACACCCCCACCTTCAAGCCCATCTGACCCGCGCAGCCAAACTCATAAGACCCGCGCCTTTAGGCCCAACACACCCTCAGCCTTGAAGTCTAACAGTACCTTGCCTTCAATCCAAGACTATAGCCTTCAACCTCATACACCCTAACTTAGAAGCACATCAGACCCTTGAATCCAAGATTATAAGACCTTCGCCTTTAGGATCATCACAGCGTCGCCTCCAAACCCATCAGACCCTCACATTTACGTCATCAAACACTCGCCTTCAATCCCATCAGACCCTCACTTTAAAGCCCATCAAACCTTTCCATTCAGGCAGAGAACTCGCCTTCACCTCCATCAGATACTTGTCTATAAGCAAATCAAGCCCTTGCCTTCCAGCCCATCAGACCCTCGCACTAACGCCCTTCAGACATTCACCTTGAAGCCCATTAGACCCTCGCTTTCAAGCCCAACGGACACTTGCCTTCGAAGGCCATAAGTCCGTCGCCCTCAAGCCCCACAGACCCTCGCGTTCAAGCTCATCACATCCTCGCTTTCAAGCCCATCATATCTTCGTCTTCAAGCTCAGCAGACCATGGCTTTTAAGCCCATCAGAACCTCGCATTCACGTCATTCGGACACTCGCCTTCAAACCCATCAGACACTCGCTTTCAAATCCAACAGACCCTCTCCTTCAAGTCTATCAGTCCCTTACCTTAAAGCCGTACTCGCCTTACAACACATCAGACTCGATTTCGAGCCCAGCAGATCCTCGCCTTCAAGTCCATCAATCCCTTGCCTTCAAACCCAACAGACACCAGCATTCAAGCTCATCTCAACCTAACCTTCAAGCCCATCACACCCTTGCATACAAGCCCATAACACCCTCGTCATCAGACCCTCATTTTAAAGCCGAACACGCCTTCTTCAAGCCCAACAATCCCTTCCCTTCTAGCCCAAAAGACACTAGCCTTCAGTTACATCACACATTGGCCTTCAAGACTATCGGACACTCGCCTTCAAGCACATCAGACCCTCGCCTTCAAGCACATCAGAATCTTGCCTACAATCACATTAGGCCCTCGCTTTTCAAGCCCTTCAGTCCCTCGCCTTCAAGCCCAACAGACCCAAGCCTTTAAGCTCATCAGATCCCCACCTTAAAGCTCATCAGACCCGCGCATCCAAGCTCATAAGACGCTCGTCTTTTAGCCCAACAGACCCTCGCCTTAAAAGTCAACAGTCCCTTGCCTTCAAATCCATGACTATATCCTTCAACCTTATACTCCATCACTTAGAAACACATCAGACCCTTGCATCGAAGCCCATTAGACCCTCGACTTTAGGCTCATCACACACTCGCCTTCAAACCCATCAGACCCTCGCATTTACGTCATCAGACACACGCCTTAAAACCCATCGGACCATCACCTTAAAGCCCATCAGACCCTTGCACTCAAGCCTATTAGAAACTCGCCTTCACGTCCATCAAAAACTCGCTTTCAAGCAAATCAGGCCGTCGCCTTCAAGCACATCAGAATCTTGCCTACAAGCACATTAGAACCCTCGACTTTAAGCACTTCAGTTCCTCGCCTTCAACCCCAACAGAACCTAGCCTTCAAGCTCATCACACCTCCACCTATCAAGCCCATCAGACCCGCGCATCCAAGCTTATAAGACCCTCGCCTTCAGACCCAACAGACCCTTGCCTTCAAGTCCAACTGTCCCTCGCCTTAAATCCAAAACTATAGCCTTCAACCTTATACATCCTCACTTTGAAACCCATCACACCCTTGCATCCAAGCCCAAAAGACCCCAGCATTCAAGCTCATCACAACTTTACCTTGAAGCCCATCAGACCCTTGCGTACAAGCCCCTAAGACACATGTCTTCAAGCTCATCAGACCTTCGTTTTAAATCCGAACACACCTTCTTCAAGCCCAACAGTCCCTTGCCTTCAAGTCCAAAAGACACTAGTCTTCCGATTAATCACACATTCGCCTTCAAGCCCTTCAGGTCCTCGCCTTCAAGCCCAACAGACCCTAGCCTTCAGGCTAATCACACCCTCACCTTCATTCCCATCAGACTCTTGCATCAAGCCCATTAGACCCTCGTCTTCAGGCTCATCAGACCTTCGTTTTAAATCCGAACACAGCTTCTTCTTCAAGCCCAACAGTCCATTGCCTTTAAGTCCATAAGACACTACCCTTCAGGTTCATCACACATTCGCCTTCAAGACTATCAGACCTAGGGTTCAAGCACATCAGACACTCACCTTCAAACACATTAGGCCCTCGCTTTCAAGCCGTTCAGTCCCTCGCCTTCAAGCCAAACAGAGCCTGGCCTTTAAGCTCATCAGACCCCCACCTTAGAGCTCATCAGACCCGCGCATCCAAGCTCATAAGATGCTCGTCTTTTAGCCCAACCGACACTCGCCTGAAAGTTCAACAGTCCCTTGCCTTCAAATCCATGACTATATCCTTCAACATTATACACCATCACTTAGAAAACCATCAGACCCTTGCATCGAAGCCCATTAGGCCCTCGACTTTAGGCTCATCACACACTCGCCTTCAAACCCAGCAGACCCTCACATTCACGTCATCAGACACTCGCGTTAAAACCCATCGGACCATCACCTTAAAGCCCATCAGAAACGCGCCTTCACGTCCATCAAAAACTCGCCTTCAAGCAAATCAGGCCGTCGCCTTCCAGCCCATCAGACCCTCGCATTTACGCCCATCAGATATTCGACCTCAAGCCCAGTAGATCCACGCTTTGAAGCCCAACAGACCCTTGCCTTCAAGCCCATCAGTCCCTCGCCGTCAAGCCTAACAGACCCTCGCGTTGAAGCTCATCACATTCTCACTTTCAAGTCCATCAGACCTTCGTCCACAAGCTCAGCACACCATAGCCCTCAAGCCCATCAGAACCTTGCATTCACGTATATCGGACACTCGCCTTCAAGCCCATCATACACTCGCATTCAAGCCCAACAGACCCTTCCCTTCAAGTCAGTCAGTCCCTTACCTTAAATCCCGACCCGCTTAAAAACCCATCAGACACTCGTTTTCGAGCCCAACAGATCCTCGCCATCAAGTCCATCAGTCTCTTGCCCTCAAACCCAACAGACCGAGTCATTCAAGCTCATCACACTCTCAACTTCAAGCCCATCAGGCCCTTGCATCCAAGCCCATAAGACCCTCGTCTTCAGGCTCATCAGGCCCTCGTCTTAAAGCCGAACACATTTTTCAAGTAAAACAGTCTCTTGCCTTCAAGCCCAAAAGACACTAGCCTTCAGGTTCATCACACATTCGCCTTCAAGCCCTTCATTCCCTCACCTTTAAGCCCTTCATTCCCTCGCCTTCAAGCCCAAGAGACACTAGCCTTCAACCTCATCACACCCTCACCTTGAAGCCCATCAGACTCTTCCATCCTAGCCCGTAAGACCCTCGTCTTCAGACTCATCAGACCCTCGCTTCAAAGCCGGACGCACTTTCTTCTTCAAGCCCAAATGCCCCTTGCCTTCAAGCCCAAAAGACACTAGCTTGAAGGTTCATCACACATTCGCCTTCAAGCCTATCGGAAATCACGTTCAAGAACATCAGACCCTTACCTTCAAGCACGTTAGACCCTCGTCTTCAAGCCCTTCAGTCCCTCGCCTTAAAGCCCAACAGACCCTAGCCTTCAAGCTCATCACACCCCCATCTTCAAGCCCATCACACCCGCGCATCCAAGCTCATAAGACCCTCGCCTTTAGGCCCAAAGGACCCTCGCCTTCAAGTTCAACAGGCCCTTGCCTTCAAATCCAAGACTATAGCCTTCAACCTTATACACCCTCATTTAGAAACACATCAGACCCTTGCATGAAGGCCCATAAGACAGTCGCTTTTATGCTCATCACACCCTCGCCTTAAAGGCCATCAGACCTCGCATTTATGTCATCAGACACTCGCCTTGAAACCCATCAGACCCTCACCTTAAAGCCTATAAGAATCTCGCCTTCACGTCCATCATGAACTCGCCTTCAAGCAAATCAGGCCCTCGCGTTCCAGCCCATTAGACCCTCGCATTTACACCTATGAGACATTCGCCTTCAAGGCTATTTGACCCACGCTTTCAAGCCAAACAGACCATTGCCTTCAAGCCCATCAATCCCTCACAGTCAACCTCAACAGACCCTTGCGTTGAAGCTCATCACATCCTCGCTTTCAAGCCTATCAGACCTTCATCTTCAAGCGCAGCAGACCATCGCCTTCAAGCCCTTCAGTCCCTAAACTTCAAGCCCAACAATCCCTAACCATCAAGCTCATCACACCCCCACCTTCATGCCCATCAGACCCGCACTTCTAAGCTCATAATACACTCGCCTTTAGGCCCAACAGACCCTCGCTTTCAAGTCCAACTGTCCCTTGCCTTGAAATCCAAGACTATAGCCTCCAACCTTATACATCCTCACTTAGAAGCCCATCAGACCCTTGCATCCAAGCCCATAAGAACCTCGCCTTCAGGCTCAATACACCCTCGCCTTCAAGCCCTTCAGACCCTCGCATTTACGTCATCAGACACACGCCTTGAAACCCATCAGACTTTCACTTTAATGCCCATCAGGCCCTTGCACTCAAACCCTTCAGAAAGTCGCCTTCAAGTCTATCAGAAAGTCGCCTTCAAGCAAATCAAGCCCTCGCCTTCCAGCCCATCAGACACTCTCATTAAAACCCATCAGACATTCGCCTTCAAGACCATTAGACCCTCGCTTTCAAGCCCAACAGGTCCTCGCGTTCAAACCCATCAGTCCCTCGCGGTCAAGCCCCACAGACCCTCGCGCTCAAGCTCATCACATCATTGCTTCCAAGCCCATCAGACCTTCGTCTTCAAGCTCAAGAGATCATCGCCTTCAAGCCCATCAGAACCTCCCATTCACGTCCATCGGACACTCGCTTTGACACCCATCAGACACTCGCTTTCAAGCCCAGCAGACCCTCGCCTTCGAGTCAATCAGTCACTTTCCTTCAAGCCCTACTCGCCTTAAAATCCATCAAACACTCGATTTCGAGCCCAACAGATCCTCGCCTTCAAGTCCTTCAGTCCCTTGCCTTCAAACCCAACAAACCCACGCATTCAAGCTCATCACACTCTAACCTTCAAGCCCATCAGACCTTTGCATCCAAGCCAATAAGACCCACGTCTTCAGACTCATCAGACCCTCGTTTTAAAGCCGAACACACCTTCAAGCCCAACAGTCCCTTCTCTTGAAGCCCAAAAGACACTAGCCTTCAGGTTCATCATACATTCGCCTTCAAGACTATCGGACCCTCGCCTTCAAGCCCATCAGACCTTCGTCTTCAAGCTCAGCAGACCATCGCCTTTAAAACCATCAGAACCTCGCATTCACGTCTATCGGACACTCGCCTTCAAACTATCAGACACTCGAATTCAAGCTCAACAGACCCTCTCCTTCAAGCGCATCAGTCCCTTACCTTCAAGCCCTACTCGCCTTAAAACACAACAGACACTCGATTTCGAGCCAAGCAGATTCTCGCCTTCAAGTCTATCAGTCCCTTGACTTGAACCACAGCAGACCCCAGCATTCAAGCTCATCACACCCTCAGCTTCAAGCCCATTAGACTCTTGTATACAAGCCAATAAGACCCTCGTCTTCAGGCTCATCACACCCTCGTTTTAAAATTGAGCACAGGTTCTTCAAGCCCAGCAGTACCTTGCTTTCAAGTCCAAAACACACTGGCCTTCAGGTTCATCACACATTCGCCTTCAAGCACTTCAGTCCCTCGCCTTCAAGCCAACCACACCCTAACCTTCAAGCTCGTTACACCCCACCTTCAAGCCCATCTGACCCGCGCAGCCAAACTCATAAGACCCGCGCCTTTAGGCCCAACACACCCTCGCCTTGAAGTCCAACAGTCCCTTGCCTTCAAATCCAAGACTATAGCCTTCAACCTCATACACCCAAACTTAGAAGCACATCAGACCCTTGAATCCAAGATTATAAGACCCTCGCCTTTAGGATCATCACAGCGTCGCCTCCAAACCCATCAGACCCTCACATTTACATCATCAAACACTCGCCTTCAAACCCATCAGACCCTCACTTTAAAGCCCATCAGACCTTTCCATTCAGGCCCAGCAGAAACTCGCCTTCACCTCCATCAGAAACTTGTCTATAAGTAAATCAAGCCCTCGCCTTCCAGCCCATCAGACCCTCGCACTAACGCCCATCAGACATTCACCTTGAAGCCCATTAGACCCTCGCTTTCAAGCCCAACGGACACTTGCCTTGAAGGCCATAAGTCCGTCGCACTCAAGCCCCACAGACCCTCGCGTTCAAGCTCATCACATCCTCGCTTTCAAGCCCATCATACCTTCGTCTTCAAGCTCAGCAGACCATGGCTTTTAAGCCCATCAGAACCTCGCATTCACGTCATTCGGACACTCGCCTTCAAACCCATCAGACACTCGCTTTCAAACACAACAGACCCTCTCTTTCAAGTCTATCAGTCCCTTACCTTAAAGCCGTACTCGCCTTACAGCAAATCAGACTCGATTTCGAGCCCAGCAGATCCTCGCCTTCAAGTCGATCAGTCCCTTGCCTTCAACCCCAACAGACACCAGCATTTAAGCTCATCTCAACCTCACCTTCAAGCCCATCACACCCTTGCATACAAGCCCATAAGACCCTCGTCATCAGGCTCATCAGACCCTCATTTTAAAGCCGAACACGACTTCTTCAAGCCCAACAGTCGCTTGCCCTCTAGCCCAAAAGACACTAGCCTTCAGGTTCATCACACATTGGCCTTCAAGACTATCGGACACTCGCCTTCAAGCACATCAGACCCTCGCCTTCAAGCACATAAGAATCTTGCCTACAAGCACATTAGACCATCGCTTTCAAGCCCTTCAGTTCCTCGCCTTCAACCCCAACAGAACCTAGCCTTCAAGCTCATCACACCTCCACCTTTCAAGCCCATCAGACCCGCGCACCCAAGCTTATAAGACCCTCGTCTTCAGACCCAACAGACCCTCGCCTTCAAGTCCAACTGTCCCTTGCCTTCAAATCCAAAACCATAGCCTTCAACCTTATACATCCTCACTTACAAACCCATCAGACCCTTGCATCCAAGCCCAAAAGACCCCAGCATTGAAGCTCATCACAACTTTACCTTCAAGCCCATCAGAACCTTCCATACAAGCCCCTAAGAGACATGTCTTCAAGCTCATCAGACCTTCGTTTTAAATCCGGACACACCTTCTTCAAGCCCAACAGTCCCTTGCCTTCAAGTCCAAAAGACACTAGCCTTCCGATTAATCACACATTCGCCTTCAAGCACTTCATGTCCTCGCCTTCAAGCCCAAAAGACCCTAGCCTTCCGGCTAATCACACCCTCACCTTCATTCCCATCAGACCCTTGCATCAAGCCCATAAGACCCTCGTCTTCAGGCTCATCAGACCTTCGTTTTAAATCCGAACAAAGCTTCTTCTTCAAGCCCAACAGTCCATTGCCTTCAAGTCCATAAGACACTACTCTTCAGGTTCATCACACATTCGCCTTCAAGACTATCAGACCTCGGGTTCAAGCACATCAGACACTCACCTTCAAGCACATTAGGCCCTCGCTTTCAAGCCCTTCAGTCCCTCGCCTTCAAGCCCAACAGAGCCAACCCTTTAAGCTCATCAGACACCCACCTTAAAGCTCATCAGACCTGCGCATCCAAGCTCATAAGATGCTCGTCTTTTAGCCCAACCGACACTCGCCTTAAAGTTCAACAGTCCCTTGCCTTCAAATCCATGACTATATCCTTCAACCTTATACACCCTCACTTAGAAACCCATCAGACCCTTGCATCGAAGCCCATTAGACCCTCGACTTTAGGCTCATCACACACTCGCCTTCAAACCCATCAGATCCTCGCATTTACGTCATCAGACACTCGCCTTAAAACCCATCGGACCATCACCTTAAAGCCCATCAGACCCTTGCACTCAAGCCTATCAGAAACTCGCCTTCACGTCCATCAAAAACTCGCCTTCAAGCAAATCAGGCCGTCGCCTTCCAGACCATCAGACCCTCGCATTTACGCCCATCAGATATTCGCCCTCAAGCACATTAGACCCATGCTTTCAAGCCCAACAGACCCTTGCCTTCAAGCCCATACAAAAATGCCTGCCTGCCTGCCTGCCTGCCTTCAGGCGCTGTCGACCTACATCTTTAGACAAATCCCACCTTCGCCCTCCAGACCTCTCCCCTTCCAGCCCAACCCAACATCGTCATTTGGCCGATCCCACCTTCGCTTTTAGGATTAGCTAACCCTTCCCTTAAATACCAGCACA
Source organism: Panulirus ornatus (assembly GCF_036320965.1). Taxonomy (NCBI): domain Eukaryota; kingdom Metazoa; phylum Arthropoda; class Malacostraca; order Decapoda; family Palinuridae; genus Panulirus; species Panulirus ornatus. Next base: position 29,024,706 of record NC_092234.1, on the reverse strand, counting down.
ACTTCGCCTTCTAGCTACACCTAACTTGACCTTCCGGCCCGCTTACCTTCGCCTTCAGGCACATCATACCCTCGCCTTCAAACGCATTAAACCCTTACCTTCTCGCCTTTCCACACTTACCTACAAGACCATGTCACCCTCGCCTTCATGCCTTTCCCACCCACACTTTCAGGCCCCCCCGATTTCTCCTTTTAGCCTAGTGCACTCTCATTTTCAGTCTTAGCCCAACCTAGTCTTCATTCCCTTCTCATCTTCACCTTCTAGTCGGGCCCAACCTCTTCTTCATACCCTGCCGACCTTCTTTTTCAATTCTATACCACCTTCGCCTTCTAGCCCATCCCAGCCTTGCTCTCTGGCCCATCCCACCCTCGCCAAAGAAGCTCATCTTACCTCGCCTCAGGCTCATTCCATTCGCATATTGAGACCCTCCCCCTTTCGCTCTCTGTCCCAGACTATTCGCGCTTTTACTCCTTGACCACCATTCCCAATACTTCCAACCCACATTCACCTTCTAACCCCGCCCAATCTCTCCGTACCCAGCCCATCTTCACGTTAATCCAACCCTCACATTCATCCCATATCACCCATGGCTTGTTTCCCATCCAACCCTGAAATAGTAGATTATCTCACCCTCGCCATCAAGCCCATCCCACCAACGACTTCATTCCAACCCTCCTCCTCCTCCTATCCCAGCCTACGTTCGTTTTCAATCGCATATCACACTCACCTACAACCTCTCTCACCATCGCCTTCAGTGTTTGGCCACCATTCTCTTCAAACCCATCCCACCATTGCCTTCTTGCCCATTTGACCTTAACCTTCAGGTCAAGCTCACACTCTCCTTTAGGCCCAGCTCATCCTCGTCTACAGGCACAACACACCTTCCCATTCCAGGAGAGCCTGTCCTCGACTTCTTTTCTAGACTACACTCGTCTTCAGGGACATCCCACCATCGCCTTTTGGCCCAAACCTACCTCAAGATCGCCTTTAGGCTCTACTCACCATCGTCTTCAGCCCCATCCTACCTTCGACTTCTGGCTCATGCCTCCTTAGCCATTTTGTCAAGCTTACATTCCCCCTCAGACCCAGCTCATCCTCCTCTACAGACCCATTCCATTTTCGACTTCTGACCCAGACCATGGAGGTATTTTGGCCCAGCTCACCCTCGTCTGCAGACATATCCCAGCATTCCTGTCAGGTCCATTTTACTAATGCCCTCAATCCTAGTTCAACCTCGCCTTCATGCCCATCCCACCCTAGCCTTCAGGCCAAGTCAATCTTCACTTTCTTCCCCAGCCAACCTTCATTTTCAGGTCGATGTAACCACTTTTTCAGGCCCATTCTACTCTCGCCGTCATGAAAAGCACCCCCTCGCGGTTAGATCGGTACACCATCACCTTCAGGCCCATTCCACCCTCGCCTTCAGCTCCACCTCACCCTCGCTTTCTGTACCATCCTAGCCTCACCTTCAGGGCCAGCTAACCATCGCATTTTTTGTCTAGCTCTCCCTCGCTCAAGCCCAACTTACATTTGCCTTCTAGCCCATAACAAAAATTAGATCATTCTCTCTCTCTCTGTCTCTCTCTCTCTCTCTCTCATCTCTCTCCTCGTCTCTCTCTCTCTCCCTCTCTCCTCTCTCTCTCTCTCTCTCTCTCTCTTCTCTCTCTCTGTCTGTCTGTCTGTCCTGTCTGTCTTCTGTCTGTCTCTCCTCTCTCATCTCTCCTCTCTCTCTCTCTCTCTCTCATCTCTCTCTCTCGTCTCATCTCCTCTCTCTCTCATCTCTCTCATCTCTCATTGCACGCACGTCTTCAGGCGCAGTCAACCTACATCTTTAGACAAATCCCACCTTCGAACTCCAGACCTCCCCCCTTCCAGCCCAACCCAACATCGTCATTTGACGATCCCACCTTCGCTTTTAGGATTAGCTAACCTTCCCTTAAATACCAGCACACCTTCGCCTTCTAGCCCCAGCTAACTTGACCTTCCGGCCCGCTTACCTTCGCCTTCAGGCACATCATACCCTCGCCTTCAAACGCATTAAACCCTTACCTTCTCGCCTTTCCACACTTACCTACAAGACCATGTCACCCTCGCCTTCATGCCTTTCCCACCCACACTTTCAGGCCCCCCCGATTTCTCCTTTTAGCCTAGTGCACTCTCATTTTCAGTCTTAGCCCAACCTAGTCTTCATTCCCTTCTCATCTTCACCTTCTAGTCGGGCCCAACCTCTTCTTCATACCCTGCCGACCTTCTTTTTCAATTCTATACCACCTTCGCCTTCTAGCCCATCCCAGCCTTGCTCTCTGGCCCATCCCACCCTCGCCAAAGAAGCTCATCTTACCTCGCCTCAGGCTCATTCCATTCGCATATTGAGACCCTCCCCCTTTCGCTCTCTGTCCCAGACTATTCGCGCTTTTACTCCTTGACCACCATTCCCAATACTTCCAACCCACATTCACCTTCTAACCCCGCCCAATCTCTCCGTACCCAGCCCATCTTCACGTTAATCCAACCCTCACATTCATCCCATATCACCCATGGCTTGTTTCCCATCCAACCCTGAAATAGTAGATTATCTCACCCTCGCCATCAAGCCCATCCCACCAACGACTTCATTCCAACCCTCCTCCTCCTCCTATCCCAGCCTACGTTCGTTTTCAATCGCATATCACACTCACCTACAACCTCTCTCACCATCGCCTTCAGTGTTTGGCCACCATTCTCTTCAAACCCATCCCACCATTGCCTTCTTGCCCATTTGACCTTAACCTTCAGGTCAAGCTCACACTCTCCTTTAGGCCCAGCTCATCCTCGTCTACAGGCACAACACACCTTCCCATTCCAGGAGAGCCTGTCCTCGACTTCTTTTCTAGACTACACTCGTCTTCAGGGACATCCCACCATCGCCTTTTGGCCCAAACCTACCTCAAGATCGCCTTTAGGCTCTACTCACCATCGTCTTCAGCCCCATCCTACCTTCGACTTCTGGCTCATGCCTCCTTAGCCATTTTGTCAAGCTTACATTCCCCCTCAGACCCAGCTCATCCTCCTCTACAGACCCATTCCATTTTCGACTTCTGACCCAGACCATGGAGGTATTTTGGCCCAGCTCACCCTCGTCTGCAGACATATCCCAGCATTCCTGTCAGGTCCATTTTACTAATGCCCTCAATCCTAGTTCAACCTCGCCTTCATGCCCATCCCACCCTAGCCTTCAGGCCAAGTCAATCTTCACTTTCTTCCCCAGCCAACCTTCATTTTCAGGTCGATGTAACCACTTTTTCAGGCCCATTCTACTCTCGCCGTCATGAAAAGCACCCCCTCGCGGTTAGATCGGTACACCATCACCTTCAGGCCCATTCCACCCTCGCCTTCAGCTCCACCTCACCCTCGCTTTCTGTACCATCCTAGCCTCACCTTCAGGGCCAGCTAACCATCGCATTTTTTGTCTAGCTCTCCCTCGACTCCAAGCCCATCTTACATTTGCCTTCTAGCCCATACAAAAATTAGATCATTCTCTCTCTCTCTCTCTCTCTCTCTCTCTCTCTCTCTCTCTCTCTCTCTCTCTCTCTCTCTCTCTCTCTCTCTCTCTCTCTGTCTGTCTGTCTGTCTGTCTGTCTGTCTGTCTGTCTGTCTGTCTCTCTCTCTCTCTCTCTCTCTCTCTCTCTCTCTCTCTCTCTCTCTCTCTCTCTCTCTCTCTCTCTCTCTCTCTCATTGCACGCACGTCTTCAGGCGCAGTCAACCTACATCTTTAGACAAATCCCACCTTCGAACTCCAGACCTCCCCCCTTCCAGCCCAACCCAACATCGTCATTTGGACGATCCCACCTTCGCTTTTAGGATTAGCTAACCTTTCCCTTAAATACCAGCACACCTTCGCCTTCTAGCCCCAGCTAACTTCACCTTCTGGCCCCGCCTACCTTCGCCTTCAGGCACATCATACCCTCGCCTTCAAACGCATTAAACCCTTACCTTCTCGCCTTTCCATACTTACCTACAAGACCATGTCACCCTCGCCTTCAGGCCTCTCCCACCCACACCTTCAAGCCAGCCCCCTTTTCGCCTTTTAGCCCAGCGCAATCTAAGTTTCTGTCATAGCCGAGGCTAGTCTTCATTCCCTTCTCACGTTCACCTTCTGGTCGGGCCCAACCTCTTCTTCATACCCTGCCGACCTTCTTTTTCAATTCTATACCACCTTCGCCTTCAAGCCCATCCCAACCTTGCTCTCTGGTCCATCCCAACCTCGCCTAGAAGCTCATCTTACCTCGCCTAAGGCTCATTCCATTCGCATATTGAGACCCGCCGCCCTTCGCTATCTGTCCCAGGCTATTCTTGCTTTTACTCCTAGACCACCATTCCCATCACTTTATACCCACATTCACCTTCTAACACTGCCCAACCTCTTCTCCATACCCAGCCCATCTTCTTCAAGTCAATCCAACCCTCACATTCATCCCATCTCACCCATACCTTCTATCCCATCCAACCTGAAATACTAGACTATCTCACCCTCGCCATCAGGCCCATCCCACCAACGACTTCATTCCAACCCTCCTCCTCCTCCTATCCCAGCCCACGTTCGTTGTCAATCGCATATCACAATTATCTTCAACTCATCTCACCATCGCCTTCAGTATTTGGCCACCATTGTCTTCAAACCCATCCCACCATTGCCTTCTTGCCCATTTGACCTTAACCTTCAGGTCAAGCTGACACTCTCCTTTAGGCCCAGCTCATCCTCGTCTACAGGCACAACCCACCTTCCCCTTCCAGGAGAGCCTGTCCTCGCCTTCTTTTCTTGACTACGCTTGTCTTCAGGGACATCCCACCATCGTCTTTTGGCCCAAACCTACCTCAAGATCGCCTTTAGGCTCTACTCACCATCGTCTTCAGGCCCATCCTACCTTCGACTTCTGGCCCATGCCTCCTTAGCCATCTTGTCAAGCTTACATTCCCCCTCAGACCCAGCTCATCCTCGTCTACAGACCCATTCCATTTCGACTTCTGACCCAGACCATGGAGGTCTTTTGGCCCAGCACACCCTCGTCTGCAGACATATCCCAGCATTCACGTCAGGTCCATTTTACTAATGCCCTCAAACCTAGCTCAACCTCGCCTTCAGACCCATCCCACCCTAGCCTTCAGGCCAAGTCCATCATCACTTTCTTCCCAAGCCAACCTTCATTTTCAGGCCGATGTAACCACTTTCTCAGGCCCATTCTACTCTTGCCGTCATGAAAAGCACCCCCTCGCGGTTAGATCGACCCACTATCACCTTCATGCCCATTCCACCCTCGCCTTCAGCTCCACCTCACCCTCGCTTTCTGTACCATCCTAGCCTCACCTTCAGGGCCAGCTAACCATCGCATTTTTTGTCTAGCTCTCCCTCGACTCCAAGCCCATCTTACATTTGCCTTCTAGCCCATACAAAAATTAGATCATTCTCTCTATCTCTCTCTCTCTCTCTCTCTCTCTCTCTCTCTCTCTCTCTCTCTCTCTCTCTCTCTCTCTCTCTCTCTCTCTCTCTCTCTCTCTCTCTCATTCCCTGCACGCCTTCAGGCGCAGTCAACTTACATCTTTAGACAAATCCCAACTTCGGCCTCCTGACCTCCCACCTTGCAGCCCAACCCAACATCGTCATTTGGCCGATCCCACCTTAGCATTTAGGATTAGCTAACCCTTCCCTTAAATAACAGCACACCTTCGCCTTCTAGCCCCAGCTAACTTCACCTTCTGGCCCCGCCTTCCTTCACCTTCAGGCACATCATACCCTCGCCTTCAAACGCATTAAACCCTTACCTTCTCGCCTTTCCACACTTACCTACAAGACCATGTCACCCTCGCCTTCATGCCTCTCCCACCCACACCTTCAAGCCCGCCCCCTTTTCGCCTTTTAGCCCAGCGCACTCTCAGTTTCTGTCTTAGCCGAGGCTATTATTCATTCCCTTCTCATGATCACCTTCTGGTCGGGCCCAACCTCTTCTTCATACCCTGCCGACCTTTTTCAATTCTAAACCACCTTCGCCTTCAAGCCCATCCCAACCTTGCTCTCTGGTCCATCCCAACCTCGCCTAGAAGCTCATCTTACCTCGCCTAAGGCTCATTCCATTCGCATATTGAGACCCGCCCCCCTTCGCTATCTGTCCCAGGCTCTTCTCGCTTTTACTCCTAGACCACCATTCCCATCACTTTATACCCACATTCACCCTCTAACACTGCCCAACCTGTCCTTCATGCCCAGCCAATCTTCTTCAAGTCAATCCAACCCTCACATTCATCCCATCTCACCCATACCTTCTTTCCCATCCAACCCTGATATACTAGACTATCTCACCCCCGCCATCAAGCCCATCCCACCAACGACTTCATTCCAAACCTCCTCCTCCTCCTATCCCAGCCCACGATCGTTTTCAATCGCGTATCACAATTAAATTCAACCCATCTCACCATCGCTTTCAGTATTTGACCACCATTGTCTTCAAACCCATCCCACCATTGCCCTCTTGCCCATTTGACCTTAACCTTCAGGTCAAGCTCACACTCTCCTTTAGGCCCAGCTCATCCTCGTCTACAGGCACAACCCACCTTCCCCTTCCAGGAGAGCCTGTCCTCGCCTTCTTTTCTTGACTACACTCGTCTTCAGGGACATCCCACCATCGCCTTTTGGCCCAAATCTACCTCAAGATCGCCTTTTGGCTCTACTCACCCTCGTCTTCAGGCCAATCCCACCTTCGCGTTTTTGCTCATGCCTCCTTAGCCATCTTGTCAAGCTTACATTCCCCCTCAGGCCCAGCTCATCCACGTCTACAGACCCATTCCACTTTCGACTTCTGGCCCAGACCATGGAGGCCTTTTAGCCCAGCCCACCCTCGTCTTCAGGCATATCCCAGCATTCCTGTCAGGTCCATTCTACTAATGACCTCAAACCTAGCTCAACCTCGCCTTCAGGCCCATCCCACACTAGCCTTCAGGCCAAGTCCATCTTCACTTTCTTCCCAAGCCAACCTTCATTTTCAGGCCGATGCAACCACTTTCTCATGCCCATTCTACTCTCGCCTTCACGAAAAGCACCCCCTCGCGGTTAGATCGGCCCACCATCACCTTCAGGCCCATTCCATCCTCGCCTTCAGCTCCACCTCACCCTCGCTTTCTGTACCATCCTAGCCTCACCTTCAGGGCCAGCACACCCTCGCCTTTTTTGTCTAACTCTCCCTCGCCTTCAAGCCCATCTTACCTTTACCTTCTAGCCCATACAAAAATTAGATCTCTCTCTCTCTCTCTCTCTCTCTCTCTCTCTCTCTCTCTCTCTCTCTCTCTCTCTCTCTCTCTCTCTCTCTCTCTCTCTCTGTTTCTGTCTCTGTCTCTCTCTCCCTCTCTCTCTCTCTCTGTCTCTCTCTCTCTCTCTCTCTCTCTCTCTCTCTCTCTCATTCCACGCACGCCTTCAGGCGCAGTCAACTTACATCTTTTGACAAATCCCACCTTCGCCCTCCTGACCTCCAACCTTCCAGCCCAACTCAACATCGTCATTTGGCCGATCCTACCATAGCATTTAGGATTAGCTAACCCTTCCCTTAAATAACAGCACACCTTCGCCTTCTAGCCCCAGCTAACTTCACCTTCTGACCCCACCTTCCTTCACCTTCAGGCACATCATACCCTCGCCTTCAAACGCATTAAACCCTTACCTTCTCGCCTTTCCACACTTACCTACAAGACCATGTCACCCTCGCCTTCATGCCTCTCCCACCCACACCTTCAAGCCCGCCCCCTTTTCGCCTTTTAGCCCAGCGCACTCTCAGTTTCTGTCTTAGCCGAGGCTATTCTTCATTCCCTTCTCATGATCACCTTCTGGTCGGGCCCAACCTCTTCTTCATACCTTGCCGACCTTCTTTTTCAATTCTATACCACCTTCGCCTTCAAGCCCATCCAAACCTTGCTCTCTGGTCCATCCCAACCTCGCCTAGAAGCTCATCTTACATCGCCTAAGGCTCATTCCATTCGCATATTGAGACCCGCCCCCCTTCGCTATCTGTCCCTGGCTCTTCTCGCTTTTACTCCTAGACCACCATTCCCATCACTTTATACCCACATTCACCTTCTAACACCGCCCATCCTCTCCTTCATACCCAGCCCATCTTCTTCAAGTCAATCCAACCCTCACATTCATCCCATCTCACCCATACCTTCTTTCCCATCCAACCCTGAAATACTAGACTATCTCACCCCCGCCATCAAGCCCATCCCACCAACGACTTCATTCCAAACCTCCTCCTCCTCCTATCCCAGCCCTAGTTCGTTTTCAATCGCATATCACAATTAAATTCAACCCATCTCACCATCGCCTTCAGTATTTGACCACCATTGTCTTCAAACCCATCCCACCATTGCCCTCTTGCCCATTTGACCTTAACCTTCAGGTTAAGCTCACACTCTCCTTTAGGCCCAGCTCATCCTCGTCTACAGGCACAACCCACCTTCCCCTTCCAGGAGAGCCTGTCCTCGACTTCTTTTCTAGACTACACTCGTCTTCAGGGACATCCCACCATCGCCTTTTGGCCCAAACCTACCTCAAGATCGCCTTTTGGCTCTACTCACCCTCGTCTTGAGGCCAATCCCACCTTCGCCTTTAACCCATGCCTCCTTAGCCATCTTGTCAAGCTTACATTCCCCCTCAGGCCCAGCTCATCCTCATCTACAGACCCATTCCATCGTTTGCAGGCATATCCCTGCATTCCCGTCAGGTCTATCCTACTAATGCCCTCAATCCTAGCTCAACCTCGCCTTCAGGCCCATCCCACCCTAGCCTTCAGGCCAAGTCCATCTTCACTTTCTTCCCCAGCCAACCTTCATTTTCAGGCCGATGTAACCACTTCCTCAGGCCCATTTTACTCTCGCCTTCATGAAAACCACCCCCTCGCGGTTAGATCGTCCTACCATCACCTTCAGGCCCATTCCAACCTCGTCTTCAGCTCCAGCTCACCCTCGCTTTCTGTATCATCCTAGTCTCACCTTTAGGGCCAGCTCACCCTCGCCTTTTTTGTCTAACTTTCCCTTGCCTTCAAGCCCATGTTACCTTTGCCTTCCAGCCCATACAAAAATTAGATCAATCTCTCTCTCTCTCTCTCTCTCTCTCTCTCTCTCTCTCTCTCTCTCTCTCTCTCTCTCTCTGTCTCTGTCTCTCTCTCTCTCTCTCTCCTCTCTCTCTCTCTCTCTCTCTCTCTCTCTCTCTCTCTCTCTCTCTCTCTCTCTCTCTCTCTCTCTCTCTCTCTCTCTCTCTCTCTCTCTCTCTCTCTCTTATTCCACCTAAGCCTTCACGCGCAGTCGACCTACATCTTTAGACAAATCCCACCTATACCCTCCAGACCTTCCCCCCTTCCAGCCCAACACAACATCATCATTTGGCCGATCCCACCTTCGCTTTTAGGATTAGCTAACCCTCCCCTTAAATACCAGCATACCTTCGACTTCTAGCCCCACCTAACTTCACCTTCTGGCCCCTCCTACCTTCGCCTTCAGGCACATCATACTCTCGCCTTCAAACGCATTAAACCGTTACCTCCTCGCCTTTCCACACTTACCTACAGGACCATGTCACCCTCACCTTCATGCCTCTCCCACCCACACCTTCAGGCCCGCCCCCTTTTCGCCTTCTAGCCCAGTGCACTCTCATTTTCAGTCTTAGCCGAGCCTAGTCTTCATTCCTTCTCATCTTCACCTTCTATTCGGACCCAACCTCTTATTCATACCCTGCTAACATTCTTTTTCAATTCTATACCACCTTCGCCTTCAAGCCAATCCCAGCCTTGCTCCCTGGCTCATCCCACCCTCGCCTAGAAGCTCATGTTACCTCGCCTCAGGCTCATTTCACTCGCATATTGAGACCCGCCCCCCTTCGCTCTCTGTCCCAGACTATTCTCGCTATTTCTCCAAGAACACCATTCCCATCACTTCCAACCTACATTCACCTACTAACCCCGCCCAACCTCTCCTTCTTACCAGCCCATCTTCTTCAAGTCAATCCAACCCTCACATTCATCCCATCTCACCCATGCCTTTTTTCCCATCCAACCCTGAAATACTAGACTATCTCACCCTTGCCATCAGGCCCATCCCACCAACGACTTCATTCCAACCCTCCTCCTCCTCCTATACTAGCCCACGTTTGTTTTCAATCGCATATCACACTGACCTACAACCCATCTCACCATCGCCTTCAGTATTTGGCCACAATTGTCTTCAAACCCATCCTACCATTGCCTTCTTGACCATTTGACCTTAACCTTAAGGTCAAGCTCACACTCTTCATTAGGCCCAGCTCATCCTCGTCTACAGGCACAACCCACCTTCCCCTTCCAGCCGAGCCTGTCCTCTACTTCTTTTCCTGACTACACTCGTCTTCAGGGACACCCACCATCCCCTTTTGGCTCAAACCTACCTCAAGCTCGCCTTCAGGCTCTACTCACCCTCGTCTTCAGGCCCATCCCACCTTCGCCATCTGGCCCATACCTCCTTAGCCTTGATGTCAAGCTTACATTCCCCCTCAGGCTTAGCTCATCCTCCTCTACAGACCCATTCCATTTTCGACTTCTTACCCAGACCAGGGAGTCCTTTTGGCCCAGCCCAACCTCGTCTTCAGGCATGTCCCTGTATTTCCGTCAGATCCATTTTACTAATGCCCTCAAACCTAGCTCAACTACGCTCTCAGGCCCATTCCACTCTAGGCTTCAGGCCAAGTCCATCTTCACTTTCTTCCCCAACCCACCCTCATTTTCAGTCCGATGTAACCACTTTCTCAGGGGCATTCTAGTCTCGCCGTCATGAAAGGCACACCCTCGCGGTTAGATCGGCACACAATCACCTTCAGGCCCATTCCACCCTCGCCTTCAGCTCCACCTCACCTTCGCTTTCTGGACTATCCTAGCCTCACTTTCAGGGTCAGCTCACCCTCGCCTTTTTTGTCTAACTCTCCCTCGCCTTCAAGCCCATCTTACCTTTGCCTTCTAGCCCATACAAAAATTAGATCATTCTCTCTCTCTCTCTCTCTCTCTCTCTCTCTCTCTCTCTCTCTCTCTCTCTCTCTCTCTCTCTCTCTCTTTCTCTGTCTCTCTCTCTGTCTCTCTCTGTCTCTCTCTGCCTCTCTCTCTGCCTCTCTCTCTCTCTCTCTCTCTCTCTCTCTCTCTCTCTCTCTCTCTCTCTCTCTCTCTCTCTCTCTCTCTCTCTCTCTCTCTCTCTCTCTCTCTCTCTCTCTCTCTCTCTCTCTCTCTCTCTCTCTCTCTCTCTCTCTCTCTCTCTCTCTCTCTCTCTCTCTCTCTCTCTCTCTTCTGTCTCTCTCTCTCTCTCTCTCTCTCTCTCTCTCTCTCTCTCTCTCTCTCTCTCTCTCTCTCTCTCTCTCTCTCTCTCTCTCTCTCTCTCTCTCTCTCTCTCTCTCTCTCTCTCTCTCTCTCTCTCTCTCTCTCTCTCTCTCTCTCTCTCTCTCTCTCTCTCTCTCTCTCTCTCTCTCTCTCTCTCTCTCTCTCTCTCTCTCTCTCTCTCTCTCTCTCTCTCTCTCTCTCTCTCATATTCCAACTACGCCTTTGGCCTATTTGGCCTATCCCACCTTCGCTTTTAGGATTAGCTAACACTTCCCTTAAATACCAGCGCACCTTCGCCTTCTATCCCCACCTATCTTCACCTTCTGACCCCGCCTACCTTCGCCTTCAGGCACATCATACCCTTGTCTTCAAACGCATTAAACCCTTACCTTCTCGCCTTTCCACATTTACGTACAAGACCATGTCACCCTCGCCTTCAGGCCTCTCCCACCAACACCTTCAGGCCCGACCCTTTTCGCCTTCTAGCCCATTCCACTCTCATTTTCAGTCTTAGCCGAACATAGTCTTCATTCCCTTTTCATCTTCACCTTCTGGTCGGGCCCAAACTCTTCTTAATACGCTGTCGACCTTCTTTTTCAAATCTATACAAACTTCGCCTTCAAGCCCATCCCAACCTTGCTCTCTGGCCCATCCCACCCTCGCCTAGAAGCTCATCTTACCTCGCCTCAGGCTCATTCCATTCGCATATTGAGATCCGCCCCCCTTCGCTCTCTGTCACAGGCTATTCTCGCTTTTGCTCTCTCTCTCTCTCTCTCTCTCTCTCTCTCTCTCTCTCTCTCTCTCTCTCTCTCTCTCTCTCTCTCATTCCACCCACGCATTCAGGCGCAGTGGACCTACATCTTTAGACAAAGCCCATCTTCTCCCTCAAGACCTTCCCCCATCCAGCCCAATCCAACATCGTCATTTGGCCGATCCCACCTTCGCTTTTAGGATTAGCTAACCCTTCCGTTAAATACCAGGACACCTTCGCCTTCTATCCCCACCTAACTTCACCTTTTGGCCCCGCCTACCTTCTCCTTCAGGCACATCACACCCTCGCCTTCAAACACATTAAACCCTTACCTTCTCGCCTTTCCACACTTACCTACAAGACCATCTCACCCTCGCCTTCAGGCCTCTCCCACCAACACCTTCAGGGACGCCCCCTTTTCGCCTTCTAACCCAGCCCACTCTCATTTTCAGTCTTAGCCTAACCTAGTCTTCATTTCCTTCTCATCTTCACCTTCTGGTTGGGCCCAACTTCTTCTTCATACCCCGCCGACCTTCTTTTTCAATTCTATACCACCTTCGCCTTCAAGCACATCCCAACCTTGCTATCTGGCCCATCCCACCCTCGCCTAGAAGCTCATCTTACCTCGCCTCAGGCTCATTCCATTCGCATATTGAGATCTGCCCCCCTTCGCTCTCTGTCCCAGGGTATTCTCGCTTTTGCCCCCAAACCACCATTCCCATCACTTCCAACCCACATTCACCTTCTGACCCCGCCCAACCTATCCTTCATACCCAGCCCATCTTCTTCAAGTCAATCCAACCCTCACATTCATCCCATCTCACCCATGCCCTCTTTCCCATCCAACCTTGAAATACTAGACTATCTCACACTCGTCATCAGTCCCATCCCACCAAGGACTTCATTCCAACCCTCCTCCTCCTCCTATCAGAGCCCACGTTCGTTTTCAACCGCATATCAAACTGCCCTTCAACCCATCTCACCATCGTCTTCAGTATTTGGCCACCATTGTCTTCAAACCCAACCCACCATTGCCTTCTCGCCCATTTGACCTTAACCTTCAGGTCAAGCTCACTCTCTCCTTTAGTCCCAGCTCATCCTCGTCTACAGGCACAACCCACCCTCACATTCCAGTAGAGCCTGTCCTCGCCTTCTTTTCCTGACTACACTCGTCTTCACGGACATCCCACCATCGCCTTTTTGGCCCAAACCTAACTAAAGATCGCCTTTAGGCTCTACTCACCCTCGTCTTCAGGCCCATCCCACCTCCGCCCTCTGGCCCATGCCTCATTAGCCATCTTGTCAAGCTTACATTCCCCCTCAGGCCCAGGTCATCCTCGTCTACAGGCCCATTCCATTTTCGACTTCTGACCCAGACCATGGAGGCCTTTTGGCCAAGCAATCCAACGTTTGCAGGCATATCCCTGCATTCCCGTCAGGTCCATCCTACTAATGCCCTCAATCCTAGCTCAACCTCGCCTTCAGGCCCATCCCACCCTAGCCTTCAGGCCAAGTCCATCTTCACTTTCTTCCCCAGCCAACCTTCATTTTCAGGCCGATGTAACCACTTCCTCAGGCCCATTTTACTCTCGCCTTCATGAAAACCACCCCCTCGCGGTTAGATCGTCCTACCATCACCTTCAGGCCCATTCCACCCTCGGCTTCAGCTCCAGCTCACCCTCGCTTTCTATACCATCCTAGTCTCACCTTTAGGGACAGCTCACCCTCGCCTTTTTTGTCTAACTCTTCCTCGCCTTCAAGCCCATGTTACCTTTGCCTTCCAGCCCATACAAAAATTAGATCATTCTCTCTCTCTCTCTCTCTCTCTCTCTCTCTCTCTCTCTCTCTCTCTCTCTCTCTCTCTCTCTCTCTCTCTCTCTCTCTCTCTCTCCCTCTCTCTCTCCCTCTCCCTCTCCCTCTCCCATTCCACCTAAGCCTTCACGCGCAGTCGACCTACATCTTTAGACAAATCCCACCTTCGCCCTCCAGACCTCCTCCCCTTCCAGCCCAACACAACATCATCATTTGGCCGATCCCACCTTCGCTTTTAGGATTAGCTAACCCTTCCCTTAAATACCAGCATACCTTCGACTTCTAGCCCCACCTAACTTCACCTTCTGGCCCCGCCTACCTTCGCCTTAAGGCACATCATACTTTCGCCTTCAAACGCATTAAACCGTTACCTCCTCGCCTTTTCACACTTACCTACAGGACCATGTCACCCTCACCTTCATGCCTCTCCCACCCACACCTTCAGGTCCGCCCCCTTTTCGCCTTCTAGCCCAGTGCACTCTCATTTTCAGTCTTAGCCGAGCCTAGTCTTCATTTCCTTCTCATCTTCACCTTCTATTCGGACCCAACCTCTTATTCATACCCTGCTAACATTCTTTTTCAATTCTATACCACCTTCGCCTTCAAGCCAATCCCAGCCTTGCTCCCTGGCCAATCCCACCCTCGCCTAGAAGTTCATCTTACCTCGCCTCAGGCTCATTTCACTCGCATATTGAGACCCGCCCCCCTTCGCTCTCTTTCCCAGACTATTCTCGCTTTTTCTCCTAGACCACCATTCCCATCACTTCCAACCTACATTCACCTACTAACCCCGCCCAACCTCTCCTTCTTACCCAGCCCATCTTCTTCAAGTCAATCCAAACCTCACATTCATCCCATCTCACCCATGCCTTTTTTCCCATCCAACTCTGAAATACTAGACTATCTCACCCTCGCCATCAGGCCCATCCCACTAACGACTTCATTCCAACCCTCCTCCTCCTCCTATACCAGCCCACGTTTGTTTTCAATCGCATATCACACTGACCTACAACCCATCTTACCATCGCCTTCAGTATTTGGCCACAATTGTCTTCAAACCCATCCCACCATTGCCTTCTTGCCCATTTGACCTTAACCTTAAGGTCAAGCTCACACTCTTCATTAGGCCCAGCTCATCCTCGTCTACAGGCACAACCCACCTTCCCCTTCCAGTCGAGCCTGTCCTCGACTTCTTTTCCTGACTACACTCGTCTTCAGGGACACCCACCATCCCCTTTTGGCTCAAACCTACCTCAAGATCGCCTTC
>NC_092234.1:28989525-29004525 GCF_036320965.1 Panulirus ornatus | reverse complement strand
CCCACCCACGCCTAGAAGCTCATCTTACCTCGCCTCATGCTCATCACATTCGCATATTGAGACCCGCCCCCCTTTCGCTCTCTGTCCCAGGCTATTCTCGCTTTTACTCCTAGACCACCATTCCCATCACTTCCAACCCACATTCACCTTCTAACCCCGCCCAACCTATCCTTCATACCCAGCCCATCTTCTTCAAGTCAATCCAACCCTAACATTCATCCCATCTCACCCATGCCTTCTTTCCCATCCAACCCTAGAATACTAGACTATCTCACCCTCGCCATCATGCCCATCCCACTAACGACTTCATTCCAACCCTCCTCCTCCTCATATCCCACCCCACGTTCGTTTTCAATCGGATATCACACTTACCGTCAACCCATCTCACCATCGCCTTCAGTATTTGGCCACCATTGTCTTCAAACCCATCCCACCATTGCCTTCTTGCCCATTTGACCTTAACCTTCAGGTCAAGATCACACTCTCCTTTAGGCCCAACTCATCCTCGTATACAGGCGCAACCCATATTCCCCTTCCAGTAGAGCCTGTCCTCGCCTTCTTTTCCTGACTACACTCGTCTCCAGGGACATCCCACCATCCCCTTTTGGCCCAAACCTACCTCAAGATCGCCTTTTGGCTCTACTCACCCTCGTCTTCAGGCCTATCCCACCTTCGCCTTCTGGCCCATGCCTCCTTAGCCATCTTGTCAAGCTTACATTTCCCCTAAGGCCCAGCTCATCCTCGTCTACAAACCCATTCCATTTTCGGCTTCTGACCCAGACCCTGGAGGCCATTTGGCCCAGCCCACCCTCGTCTTCAGTCATATCCAAGCATTCCCGTCAGGTCCATTTTACTAATGCCCTCAAACCTAGCTCAACCTCGCCTTCAGGCCCATCCCACCCTAGCCTTCAGGCCAAGTCCATCTTCACTTTCTTCCACAGACAACCTTCATTTTCATGCCGATGTAACCACTTTCTCAGGCCCATTCTACTCTCGCCGTCATGAAACGCACCCCCTCGCGTTTAGATCGACCCACCATCACCTTCAGGCCCATTCCACCCTCGCCTTCAGCTCCACCTCACCCTCGCTTTCTGTACCATCCTAGCCTCACCTTCAGGCCCAGCTCACCCTTGCCTTTTTTTTTGTCTAACTCTCCCTCGCCTTCAAGTCCATCTTACCTTTGCCTTCTAGCCCATACAAAAATTAGTTCATTCTCTCTCTCTCTCTCTCTCTCTCTCTCTCTCATCTCTCTCTCTCTCTCTCTCCTCTCTCTCTCTCTCTCATCTCTCTCTCTCTCTCTCTCTCTCTCTCTCTCCTCTCTCTCTCTCTCTCTCTCTCTCTCTCTCTCTCTCTCTCTCTCTCTCTCTCTCTCTCTCTCTCTCTCTCTCTCTCTCTCTCTCTCTCTCTCTCATCTCTCTCTCTCTCTCTCTCTCTCTCTCTCTCTCTCTCTCTCTCTCTCTCTCTCTCTCTCTCTCTCTCTCTCTCTCTCCTCTCTCTCTCTCTCTCTCTCTCTCTCTCTCTCTCTCTCTCTCTCTCTCTCTCTCTCTCTCTCTCTCTCTCTCTCTCTCTCTCTCTCTCTCTCTCTCTCTCATTCCACCCATGCATTCAGGCGCAGTCGACCTACATCTTTAGACAAATCCCACCTTCGCACTCAAGACCTTCCCCCTTCCAGCCCAATCCAACATCGTCATTTCGCCGATCCCATCTTCGCTTTTAGGATTAGCTAACCCTTCCTTTAAATACCAGGACACCTTCGCCTTCTATCCCCACCTAACTTCCCCTTCTGGCTCCGCCTACCTTCGCATTCAGGCACATCACACCCTCGCCTTCAAACCATTAAACCCTTACCTTCTCGCCTTTCCACACTTACCTACAAGACAATATCACAATCACCTTCAGGCCTCTCCCACCCACACCTTCAGGCCCGCCCCATTTTCGCCTTCTAGCCCAGCGCACTCTCATTTTCAGGCTTAGCCCAACCTAGTCTTCATTCCCTTCTCATCTTCACCTTCTGGTCGGGCCCAACCTCTTCTTCATACCCTGCCGACCTTCTTTTTCAATTCTATACCACCTTCGCCTTCAAGCCCATCCCAACCTTGCTATCTGGCCCATCCCACCCACACCTACAAGTTCATCTTACCTCGCCTCAGGCTCATTCCATTCGCTTATTGAGACCCGCCCCCCTTCGCTCTCTGTCCCATTCTAATCTCGCTTTTACTCCTAGACCACCATTCCCATCACTTCCAACCCACATTCACCTTTTAACCCAGCCCAACCTATCCTTCATACCGAGCCCATCTTCAAGTCAATCCAAGCCTCATATTCATCCCATCTCACCCATGCCTTCTTTCCCATCCAACCCTGAAATACTAGACTATCTCACGCTCGCCATCAGGCCCATCCCACTAACGACTTCATTCCAACCCTCCTCCTTCTCCTATCTCAGCCCACGTTCGTTTCCAATCGCATATCACACTTACCTTCAACCCATCTCACCATCGCCTTCTGTATTTGGCCTTCATTGTCTTCAAACCCATACCACCATTGCCTTCTTGCCCATTTGACCTTCAGGTCAAGCTCACACTCTCCTTTAGGCCCATCTCATCATAGTCTACAGACACAACCCACCTTCCCCTTCCAGTAGAGCTTGTCCTCGCCTTCTTTTCTTGAATACGCTCGTCTTCAGGTGCATCCCACCATCGCCTTTTGGCCCAAACCTACCTCAAGATCGCCTTTTGGCTCTACTCACCCTCGTCTTCAGGCCTATCCCACCTTCGCCTTCTGGCCCATGCCTCCTTAGCCATCTTGTCAAGCTTACATTTCCCCTAAGGCCCAGCTCATCCTCGTCTACAAACCCATTCCATTTTCGGCTTCTGACCCAGACCATGGAGACCTTTTGGCCCAGCCCACCCTCGTCTTCAGTCATATCCAAGCATTCCCGTCAGGTCCATTTTACTAATGCCCTCAAACCTAGCTCAACCTCGCCTTCAGGCCCATCCCACCCTAGCCTTCAGGCGAAGTCCATCTTCACTTTCTTCCACAGACAACCTTCATTTTCATGCCGATGTAACCACTTTCTCAGGCCCATTCTACTCTCGCCGTCATGAAACGCACCCCCTCGCGTTTAGATCGACCCACCATCACCTTCAGGCCCATTCCACCCTCGCCTTCAGCTCCACCTCACCCTCGCTTTCTGTACCATCCTAGCCTCACCTTCAGGCCAGCTCACCCTTGCCTTTTTTTTGTCTAACTCTCCCTCGCCTTCAAGTCCATCTTACCTTTGCCTTCTAGCCCATACAAAAATTAGTTCATTCTCTCTCTCTCTCTCTCTCTCTCTCTCTCTCTCTCTCTCTCTCTCTCTCTCTCTCTCTCTCTCTCTCTCTCTCTCTCTCTCTCTCTATCTCTCTCATTCCACCACGCATTCAGGCGCAGTCGACCTACATCTTTAGACAAATCCCACCTTCGCACTCAAGACCTTCCCCCTTCCAGCCCAATCCAACATCGTCATTTCGCCGATCCCATCTTCGCTTTTAGGATTAGCTAACCCTTCCTTTAAATACCAGGACACCTTCGCCTTCTATCCCCACCTAACTTCACCTTCTGGCTCCGCCTACCTTCGCATTCAGGCACATCACATCCTCGCCTTCAAACCATTAAACCCTTACCTTCTCGCCTTTCCACACTTACCTACAAGACCATATCACAATCACCTTCAGGCCTCTCCCACCCACACCTTCAGGCCCGTCCCATTTTCGCCTTCTAGCCCAGCGCACTCTCATTTTCAGGCTTAGCCCAACCTAGTCTTCATTCCCTTCTCATCTTCACCTTCTGGTCGGGCCCAACCTCTTCTTCATACCCTGCCGACCTTCTTTTTCAATTCTATACCACCTTCGCCTTCAAGCCCATCCCAACCTTGCTATCTGGCCCATCCCACCCACACCTAGAAGTTCATCTTACCTCGCCTCAGGCTCATTCCATTCGCTTATTGAGACCCGCCCCCCTTCGCTCTCTGTCCCAGTCTATTCTCGCTTTTACTCCTAGACCACCATTCCCATCACTTCCAACCCACATTCACCTTTTAACCAAGCCCAACCTATCCTTCATACCGAGCCCATCTTCTTCAAGTCAATCCAACCCTCATATTCATCCCATCTCACCCATGCCTTCTTTCCCATCCAACCCTGAAATACTAGACTATCTCACGCTCGCCATCAGGCCCATCCCACCAACGACTTCATTCCAACCCTCCTCCTTCTCCTATCTCAGCCCACGTTCGTTTCCAATCGCATATCACACTTACCTTCAACCCATCTCACCATCGCCTTCTGTATTTGGCCTTCATTGTCTTCAAACCCATACCACCATTGCCTTCTTGCCCATTTGACCTTCAGGTCAAGCTCACACTCTCCTTTAGGCCCATCTCATCATAGTCTACAGACACAACCCACCTTCCCCTTCCAGTAGAGCTTGTCCTCGCCTTCTTTTCTTGAATACGCTCGTCTTCAGGTGCATCCCACCATCGCCTTTTGGCCCAAACCTACCTCAAGATCGCCTTTTGGATCTACTCACCCTTGTCTTCAGGCACAGCCCACCTTCGCATTCTGGCCCATGCCTCCTCAGCCATCTTGTCAAGCTTACATTTCCCCTCAGGCCCAGCTCATCCTCGTGTACAGACCCATTCCATTTTCGGCTTCTGACCCAGACCATGGAGACCTTTTGGCCCAGCCCACCCTCGTCTTCAGGCATATCGAAGCATTCACGTCAGGTCCATTTTACTAATGCCCTCAAACCTAGCTCAACCTCGCCTTCAGACCCATCCCACCCTAGCCTTCAGGCCAAGTCCATCTTCACTTTCTTCCCCAGACAACCTTCATTTTCATGCCGATGTAACCACTTTCTCAGGCCCATTCTACTCTCGCCGTTATGAAAAGCACCCCCTCGCGTTTAGATCGTCCCACCATCACCTTCAGGCCCATTCCACCCTCGCCTTCAGCTACACCTCACCCTCGCTTTCTGTACCATCCTAGCCGCACCTTCAGGGCCAGCTCACCCTCGCCTTTTTTTTGTCTAACTCTCCCTCGCCATCAAGCCCATCTTACCTTTGCCTTCTAGCCCATTCAAAAATTAGATCATTCTTTCTCTCTCTCTCTCTCTCTCTCTCTCTCTCTCTCTCTCTCTCTCTCTCTCTCTCTCTCTCTCTCTCTCTCTCTCTCTCTCTCTCTCTCTGTCTCTCTCTCTCTCTCTCTCTCTCTCTCTCTCTCTCTCTCTCTCTCTCTCTCTCTCTCTCATTCCACCCTCGCATTCAGGCGCAGTCGACCTACATCTTTAGACAAATCCTACCCTCGCCCTCAATACCTTCCCCCATCCAGCCCAATCCAACATCGTCATTTGGCCGATCCCATCTTCGCTTTTAGGATTAGCTAACACTTGCTTTAGATACCAGGACACCTTCGCCTTCTATCCCCAACTAACTTCATCTTCTGGCCCCGCCTACCTTCGCCTTCAGGCACATCACACCCTCGCCTTTAAACAATTAAACCCTTACCTTCTCGCCTTTCCACACTTACCTACAAGACCAACTCACCCTCGCATTCAGCCCTCTCCCACCCACACCTTCAGACCCGCCCCGTTTTCGCCTTCTAGCCCAGCCCACTCTCATTTTCATTCTTAGGCCAACCTAGTCTTCATTCCCTTCTCATCTTCACCTTCTGGTCGGGCCCAACCTCTTCTTCATACCCTGCCGACCTTCTATATAGATTCTATACCACCTTCGCCTTCAAGCCCATCCCAATCTTGCTATCTGGCCCATCCCACCCACGCCTAGAAGCTTTTCTTACCTCGCCTCAAGCTCATTACATTCGCATATTGAGACCCGCCCCCCTTCGCTCTCTGTCCCAGGCTATTCACGCTTTTACTCCTAGACCACCATTCCCAACACTTCCAACCCACATTCACTTTCTAACCCCGCCCAACGTATCCTTCATACCCAGCCCATCTTCTTCAAGTCAATCCAAACCTCACATTCATCCCATCTCACCCATGCCTTCTTTCCCATCCAACCCTGAAATACTAGACTATCTCACCCTCGCCATCAGGCCCATCCCACAAACGACTTCATTCCAACCCTCCTCCTCCTCCTATTCCAGCCCACGTTTGTTTACAATCGCATATCACACTTACCTTCAACCCATCTCACCATCGCCCTTCAGTATTTCGCCACCATTGTCTTTAAACCCATCCTACCATTGCCTTCTTGCCCATTTGACCTTAACCTTCAGGTCAAGCTCACACTCTCGTTTAGGCCCAGCTCATCCTCCTCTACAGGCACAACCCACCTTCCCCTTCCAGTAGAGCCTGTCCTCGCCTTCTTTTCCTGACTACACTCGCCTTCAGTGACATCCCACCATCGCATTATTGGCCAAAACCTACCTCAAGATCGCCTTTTGGCTCTGCTCACCCTCGTCTTCAGGCCCATCCCACCTTCGCCTTCTGGCCCGTGCCTGCTTAGCCATCTTGTCAAGCTTACATTTCCCCTCAGGCCCAGCTCATCCTCGTCTACAGACCCATTCCATTTTCGCCTTCTGACCAAGACCATGGAGGCCTTTTGGCCCAGCCTACCCTCGTATTCAGGAATATCCAAGTATTCCCGTCAGGTCCATTTTACTAATGCCCTCAAACCTAGCTCAACCTCGCCTTCAGGCCCATCCCACCCTAGCCTTCAGGCCAAGTCCATCTTCACTTTCTTCCCCAGACAACCTTCATTTTCATGCCGATGTAACCACTTTCTCGGGCCCATTCTACTCTCGCCGTCATGAAAAACACCCACTCGCGTTTAGATCGGCACACCATCACCTTCAGGTCCATTCCACCCTCGCCTTCAGCTCCACCTCACCCTCGTTTTCTGTACCATCCTAGTCTCACCTTCATGGGCAGCTCACCCTCGCTCTTTTTGTCTACCTCTCCCTCGCCATCAAGCCCATCTTACCTTTGCCTTCCAGCCCATACAAAAATTGGATCATTCTCTCTCTCTCTCTCTCTCTCTCTCTCTCTCTCTCTCTCTCTCTCTCTCTCTCTCTCTCTCTCTCTCTCTCTCTCTCTCTCTCTCTCTCTGTTTCTGTCTGTCTGTCTGTCTGTCTGTCTGTCTCTCTCTCTCTCTCTCTCTCTCTCTCTCTCTCTCTCTCTCTCTCTCTCTCTCTCTCTCTCTCTCTCTCTCTCTCTCTCTCTCTCTCTTTCTCATTCCACCTAAGCCTTCACGCGCAGTCGACCTACATCTTTAGACAAATCCCACCTTCCCCTCAAGACCTTCCCCCCTTCAAGCCCAACCCAACATCGTTATTTAGCCGATCCGACCTTCGCTTTTAGGATTAGCTAACCCTTCCCTTAAATACCAGCACACCCTCGCCTTCTAGCCCCAGCTAACTTCAACTTCGGGCTCCGCCTACCCTCGCCTTCAGGCACATCACACCCTCGCTTTCAAACGCATTATACCCTTACCTTCTCGCCTTTCCACACTTACCTACAAGACCATCAGTCGCCTCAGCCTCCCACCCACACCTTCATGCCCGCCCCCTTTTCGCCTTCTAGCCCAGGCCACACTCATTTTCAGTCTTAGCCCAACCTAGTCTTCATTCCCTTATCATCTTCACCTTCTGGTCGGGCCCAATCTCTCCTTCATACCCTGCCGACCTTCTTTTTCAATTCTATACCACCTTCGCCTTCAAGCCCATACCAACCTTGCTCTCTGGCCAATCCCAACCTCGCCTAGAAGCTCATCAACCTCGCCTCAGGCTCATTCCATTCGCATATTGAGACCCGCCCCTCTTCGCTCTCAGCCCCAGGCTATTCTCGCTTTTACTCCGAGACCACCATTCCCATCACTTCCAACCCACATTCACCTTCTAACCCCGCCCAACGTATCCTTCATACCCAGACCATCTTCAAGTCAATCCAACCCTCATATTCATCCCATCTCACCCATGCCTTCGTTCCCATCCAACCTTGAAATACTAGACTATCTCACCCTCGCCATCAGGCCCATCCCACCAACGACTTCATTCCAACCCTCCTCCTCCTCCTATCCCAGCCCACGTTCGTTTTCAATCGCATATCACACTCACCTTCAACCCATCTCACCATCGCTTACAGTATTTGGCCAACATTGTCTTCAATCCCCATTTCCCCATTGCCTTTTTGCCTATTTGACCTTAACCTTCAGGTCAAGCTCACACTCTCCTTTATGCCCATCTCATCCTCGTCTACAGGCACAACCCACCTTCCCATTCCAGCCGAGCTTGTCCTCGCCTTCTTTTCCTGACTGCACTCGTCTTCAGGGACATCCCAGCATAGCCTTTTGGCTCAAACCTACCTGAAGATCGCCTTTAGGCTCAACTCACCCTCGCCATCAGGCCCATCCCACCTTCGACTTCTGGCCCAAGCTTCCTTAGCCATCTTCTCAAGCTTACATTCCACCTCAGGCCCAGCTCATCCTCGTCTACAGACCCATTCCATTTTCGGCTTCTGACCCAGACCATGGAGGCCTTTTGGCCCTGCCCACCCTCGTCTTTAGGCATAACCAAGCATTACCGTCAGGTCCATTTTACTAATGCCCTCAAACCTAGCTCAACCTCGCCATCAGGCCAAGTCCATCTTCACTTTCTTCCCATGCCTACCTTCATTTTCATACCGATGTAACAACTTTCTCAGGCCCATTCTACTCTCGCCGTCATGAAAAGCACCCCCTCGCGGTTAGATCGGCCCACCGTCACTTTCAGGCCCATTCCACCCTCGCCTTCAGCTCCACCTCACCCTCGCTTTCTGAACCATCCTAGCCTCACCTTCAGGGCCAGCTCACCCTCGCCTTTTTTGTCTAACTCTCCCTCGCCTTTAAGCCTATCTTACCTTTGCCTTCTAGCCCATACAAAAATTAGATTACTCTCTCTCTCTCTCTCTCTCTCTCTCTCTCTCTCTCTCTCTCTCTCTCTCTCTCTCTCTCTCTCTCTCTCTCTCTCCTCTGTCTCTCTTTCTCCCTGTCTCTCTCTCTCCCTCTGTCTCTCTCTCTCCCTCTGTCTGTCTGTCTGTCTGTCTGTCTGTCTGTCTCTCTCTCTCTCTCTCTCTCTCTCTCTCTCTCTCTCTCTCTCTCTCTCTCTCTCTCTCTCTCTCTCTCTCTCTCTCTCTCTCTCTCTGTCTGTCTGTCTGTCTCTCTCTCTCTCTCTCTCTGTCTCTCTGTCTCTGTCTGTCTGTCTGTCTCTCTTTCTCTCTGTCTCTCTCTCTCTCTCTCTCTCTCTCTCCTCTCTCTCTCTCTCTCTCTCCTCTCTCTCTCTCTCTCTCTCTCTCTCTGTCTGTCTGTCTGTCTGTCTCTCTCTCTCTCTCTCTCTCTCTCTCTCTCTCTCTCTCTCTCTCTCTCTCTCTCTCTCTCTCTCTCTCTCTCTCTCTCTCATTCCAATCACGCTTTCAGGCGCAGTCGACCTACATCTTTAGACAAATCCCACCTTCCCCCTCAAGACCTTCCCCCTTTAAGCCCAAACCAACATAGTTATTTGGCAGATCCGACCTTCTCTTTTAGGATTAGCGAAACCTCCCCTTAAATACCAGCACACCCTCACCTTCTAGCCCTAGCTAACTTCAACTTCGGGCTCCGCCTACCCTCGCCTTCAGGCACATCACACCCTCGCTTTCAAACGCATTATACCCATACCTTCTCGCCTTTCCACACTTACCTACAAGACCATCTCACAGTCGCCTTCAGGCCTCTCCCACCCACACCTTCATGCCCGCCCCCTTTTCGCCTTCTAGCCCAGGCCACACTCATTTTCAGTCTTAGCCCAACCTAGTCTTCATTCCCTTATCATCTTCACCTTCTGGTCGGGCCCAATCTCTCCTTCATACCCTGCCGACCTTCTTTTTCAATTCTATACCACCTTCGCCTTCAAGCCCATACCAACCTTGCTCTCTGGCCCATCCGAACCTCGCCTAGAAGCTCATCAACCTCGCCTCAGGCTCATTCCATTCGCATATTGAGACCCGCCCCCCTTCGCTCTCAGCCTCAGGCTATTCTCGCTTTTACTCCGAGACCACCATTCCCATCACTTCCAACCCACATTCACCTTCTAACCCCGCCCAACGTATCCTTCATACCCAGACCATCTTCAAGTCAATCCAACCCTCATATTCATCCCATCTCACCCATGCCTTCGTTCCCATCCAACCTTGAAATACTAGACTATCTCACCCTCGCCATCAGGCCCATCCCACCAACGACTTCATTCCAACCCTCCTCCTCCTCCTATCCCAGCCCACGTTCGTTTTCAATCGCATATCACACTCACCTTCAACCCATCTCACCATCGCTTACAGTATTTGGCCAACATTGTCTTCAATCCCCATTTCCCCATTGACTTCTTGCCTATTTGACCTTAACCTTCAGGTCAAGCTCACACTCTCCTTTATGCCCATCTCATCCTCGTCTACAGGCACAACCCACCTTCCCATTCCAGCCGAGCTTGTCCTCGCCTTCTTTTCCTGACTGCACTCGTCTTTAGGGACATCCCAGCATAGCCTTTTGGCTCAAACCTACCTGAAGATCGCCTTTAGGCTCAACTCACCCTCGCCATCAGGCCCATCCCACCTTCGACTTCTGGCCCAAGCTTCCTTAGCCATCTTCTCAAGCTTACATTCCACCTCAGGCCCAGCTCATCCTCGTCTACAGACCCATTCCATTTTCGGCTTCTGACCCAGACCATGGAGGCCTTTTGGCCCTGCCCACCCTCGTCTTCAGGCATAACCAAGCATTACCGTCAGGTCCATTTTACTAATGCCCTCAAACCTAGCTCAACCTCGCCATCAGGCCAAGTCCATCTTCACTTTCTTCCACAGCCAACATTCATTTTCATGCCGATGTAACCAGTTTCTCGGGCCCATTCTACTCTCGCCGTCATGAAAAGCACCCGCTCGCGTTTAGATCGGCCCACCATCACCTTCAGGCCCATTCCACTCTCGCCTTCAGCTCCACCTCACCCTCGTTTTCTGTACCATCCTAGCCTCACCTTCAGGGCCAGCTCACCCTCGCCCTTTTTGTCTAGCTCTCCCTCGCCATCAAGCCCATCTTACCTTTGCCTTCTAGCACATACAAAAATTAGATCATTCTCTCTCTCTCTCTCTCTCTCTCTCTCTCTCTCTCTCTCTCTCTCTCTCTCTCTCTCTCTCTCTCTCTCTCTCTCTCTCTCTCTCTCTCTCTCACTCTCTCTCTCTCTCTCTCTCTCTCTGTTTATGGGTGTCTTTTTGTCTGTCTGTCTCTCTCTCTCTCTCTCTCTCTCTCTCTCTCTCTCTCTCTCTCTCTCTCTCTCTCTCTCTCTCTCTCTCTCTCTCTCTCTCTCATTCCACCCACTCCTTCAGGCGCATTCGACCTACATCTTTAGACAAATCCCACCTTCCCCCTCAAGACCTTCCCCATTTAAGCCCAACCCAACATCGTTATTTAGCCGATCCGACCTTCTCTTTTAGGATTAGCTAACCCTTCCCTTAAATACTAGCACACTCTCGTCTTCTAGCCCTAGCTAACTTCACCTTCGGGCTCCGCCTACCCTCGCCTTCAGGCACATCACACCCTCGCTTCCAAACGCATTATACCCTTACCTTCTCGCCTTTCCACACTTACCTACAAGACCATCTCACCCTCGCCTTCAGGCCTCTCCCACCCACACCTTCAGGCCCGACCCCTTTTCGCCTTCTAGCCCAGGCCACTCTCATTTTCAGTCTTAGCCCAACCTAGTCTTCATTCCCTTCTCATCTTCACCTTCTGGTCGGGCCCAATCTCTCCTTCATACCCTGCCGACCTTCTTTTTCAATTCTATACCACCTTCGCCTTCAAGCCCATCCCAACCTTGCTCTTCGTCCCATCCCAACCTCGCCTAGAAGCTCATCAACCTCGCCTCAGGCTCTTTTCATTCGCATATTGAGACCCGCCCCCCTTCGCTCTCTGCCCCAGGCTATTCTCGCTTTTACTCCTAGACCACCATTCCCATCACTTCCAACCCACATTCACCTTCTAACCCCGCCCAACGTATCCTTCATACCCAGACCATCTTCTTCAAGTCAATCCAACCCTCATATTCATGCCATCTCACCCATGCCTTCGTTCCCATCCAACCTTGAAATACTAGACTATCTCACCCTCGGCATCAGGCCCATCCCACCAACGACTTCATTCCAACCCTCCTCCTCCTCCTATCCCAGCCCACGTTCGTTTTCAATCGCATATCACACTCACCTTCAACCCATCTCACCATCGCTTTCAGTATTTGGCTAACATTGTCTTCAATCCCCATTACCCCATTACCTTCTTGACTATTTGATCTTAACCTTCAGGTCAAGCTCACACTCTCCTTTATGCCCATCTCATCCTCGTCTACAGGCACAACCCACCTTCCCTTTCCAGCCGAGCTTGTCCTCGCCTTCTTTTCCTGACTCCACTCGTCTTCAGGGACATCCCAGCATCGCCTTTTGGCCCAAACCTACCTGAAGATCGCCTTTAGGCTCAACTCACCCTCGCCATAAGGCCCAGCCCACCTTCGACTTCTGGCCCATGCTTCCTTAGCCATCTTCTCAAACTTACATTCCACCTCAGGCCCAGCTCATCCTTGTCTACAGACCCATTCCATTTTCGGCTTCTGACCCAGACCATGGAGGCCTTTTTGGCCCTGCCCACCCTCGTCTTCAGGCATAACCAAGCATTCCCGTCAGGTCCATTTTACTAATGCCTTCAAACCTAGCTCAACCTCGCTTTCAAGCCCATCCCACTCTAGCCTTCAGGCCAAGTTCATCTTCACTTTCTTCCCCAGCCTACCTTCATTTCCATACCGATATAACAACTTTCTCAGGCCCATTCTACTCTCGCCCTCATGAAAAGCACCCCCTCGCGGTTAGATCGGCCCACCATCACCTTCAGGCCCATTCCACCCTCGCCTTCAGCTCCACCTCACCCTCGCTTTCTGAACCATCCTAGACTCACCTTCAGGGCCAGCTCACCCTCGCCTTTTTTGTCTAGCTCTCCCTCGCCTTTAAGTCTATCTTATCTTTGCCCTTTTAGCCCATACAAGAAATTAGATCTCTCTCTCTCTCCCTCTCCTCTCTCACTCTCTTCTCTCTCTCTCTCTCTCATCTCTCTTCTCTCTCTCTCTCTCTCTCACTCTGTCGCTCTCTCTCTCTCTCTCTGTCTCTCTCTCTCTCTCCCTCTCTCTCTCTCTCTTCACCTACTCTCTCTCTCTCTCTCCCTCTTTCTCTCTCTTCTCTCTCTCTCTCTCTCTCCTCTCTCTCTCTCTCTCTCTCTCTCCTCTCTCTCTCCCTCTGTCTCTCTCCTCTCTCTCTTCTCTCTCTCTCCTTCTCTCTCTCCTCTACTCTCTTCTCTCTCTCCTCTCTCTCTCTTCTCTCTCTCTCTCTGTCTGCTCACCTCTGTCTGTTCTGTTGTTGTCTCTGCTCTGCTCTCCTCTCCCTCTCTATCTCTCTCTTCTACTCTCTCTTCTCTCTCTCTCTCTCTCTCCGTCTCTCCTCTCTCCTCTCCCTCTCTCTCCCTCTGTCTCTCTCTCTCTCTCTCCATCCCTCTCTCTCTCATCTTCTCTCTCTCCTCATCCTCTCTCTCTCCTCTCTCTCTCTCCCTCTCTCTCTCTCTCTCTCTCCCTCTCTCTGTCCCTGTCTCTGTCTGTCTCTCTCTCTCTCTCTCTCTCTCTCTCTCTCTCTCTCTCCTCTCTCTCTCTCTCTCTCTCTCTCTCTCTCTCTCTCTCTCTCTCTCTCTCTCTCTCTCTCTCTCTCTCTCTGTCTCTCTCTCTCTGTCTCTCTCTCTCTCTCTCTCTCTCTCTCTCTCTCTCTCTCTCTCTCTCTCTCTCTTTCATTCCACTCACGCCTTCAGGCGCAGTCGACCTACATCTTTAGACAAATTGGAAATACCCCCTCAAGACCTTCCCCATTTAAGCCCAACCCAACATCGTTATTTGGCAGATCCGACCTTCGCTTTTAGGATTAGCTAACCCTCCCCTTTAATACCAGCACACCCTCACCTTCTAGCCCCAGCTAACTTTACCTTCGGTCTCCGCCTACCTTCGCCTTCAGGCACATCACACACTCGCTTCCAAACGCATTATACCCTTTCCTTCTCGCCTTTCCACACTTACCTACAAGACCATCTCACCCTCGCCTTAAGGCCTCTCCCACCCACACCTTCAGGCCCGATCCCTTTTCGCCTTCTAGCCCAGGCCACTTTCATTTTTAGTCTTAGCCCAACCTAGTCTTCATTCCCTTCTCATCTTCACCTTCTGGTTGGGCCCAATCTCTCCTTCATACCCTGCCGACCTTCTTTTTCAATTCTATACCACCTTTGCCTTCAAGCCCATCCCAACCTTGCTCTCTGTCCCATCCCAACCTCGCCTAGAAGCTCATCAACCTCGCCTCAGGCTCATTTCATTCGCATATTGAGACCCGCCCCCCTTCGCTCTCTGCCCCAGGCTATTCTCGCTTTTACTCCTAGACCACCATTCCCATCACTTCCAACCCACATTCACCTTCTAACCCCGCCCAACGTATCCTTCATACCCAGACCATCTTCTTCAAGTCAATCCAACCCTCATATTCATGCCATCTCACCCATGCCTTCGTTCCCATCCAACCTTGAAATACTAGACTATCTCACCCTCGGCATCAGGCCCATCCCACCAACGACTTCATTCCAACCCTCCTCCTCCTCCTATCCCAGCCCACGTTCGTTTTCAATCGCATATCACAGTCACCTTCAACCCATCTCACCATCGCTTTCAGTATTTGGCCAACATTGTCTTCAATCCCCATTACCCCATTGCCTTCTTGCCTATTTGATCTTAACCTTCAGGTCCAGCTCACACTCTCCTTTATGCCCATCTCATCCTCGTCTACAGGCACAACCCACCTTCCCTTTCCAGCCGAGCTTGTCCTCGCCTTCTTTTCCTGACTCCACTCGTCTTCAGGGACATCCCACCA
>NC_092234.1:28982025-28984525 GCF_036320965.1 Panulirus ornatus | reverse complement strand
CTCTCTCTCTCTCTCTCTCTCTCTCTCTCTCTCTCTCTCTCTCTCTCTCTCTCTCTCTCTCTCTCTCTCTCTCATTCCACTCACGTCTTCAGGCGCAGTCGACCTACATCTTTAGACAAATCCCACCTTCCCCCTGAAGACATTCCCCCTTTAAGCCCAACCCAACATCGTTATTTGGCAGATCCGACCTTCGCTTTTAGGATTAGCTAACCCTCCCCTTAAATACCAGCACACCCTCACCTTCTAGCCCCAGCTAACTTTACCTTCGGTCTCCGCCTACCTTCGCCTTCAGGCACATTACACCCTCGCTTTCAAACGCATTATACCCTTACCTTCTCGCCTTTCCACACTTACCTACAAGACCATCTCACCCTCGCCTTCAGGCCTCTCCCACCCACACCTTCAGGCCCGATCCCTTTTCGCCTTCTAGCCCAGGCCACTCTCATTTTCAGTCATAGACCAACCTAGTCTTCATTCCCTTCTCATCTTCACCTTCTGGTCGGGCCCAATCGCTCCTTCATACCCTGCCGACCTTCTTTTTCAATTCTAT
Organism: Panulirus ornatus; assembly: GCF_036320965.1. Taxonomy (NCBI): domain Eukaryota; kingdom Metazoa; phylum Arthropoda; class Malacostraca; order Decapoda; family Palinuridae; genus Panulirus; species Panulirus ornatus. Next base: position 28,983,975 of record NC_092234.1, on the reverse strand, counting down.
ACCACCTTCGCCTTGAAGCACATCCCAACCTTGCTCTCTGGTCCATCCCAACCTCGCCTAGAAGCTCATCAACCTCGCCTCAGGATCATTCCATTCGCATATTGAGACCCGCCCCCCTATGTTCTCTGCCCCAGGCTATTCTCGCTTTTACTCCTAGACCACTATTCCCATCACTTCCAACCCACATTCACCTTCTAACCCCGCCCAACCGTCTCCATCATACCCAGCACATCTTCTTCAAGTCAATCCAACACTCATATTCATCCCATCTCACCCATGCCTTCGTTCCCATCCAACCTCAAATACTAGACTATCTCACCTCGCCATCAGGCCCATCCCACCAACGACTTCATTCCAACCTTCTCCTCCTCCTATCCCAGCCCACGTTCGCTTTCAATCGTATATCACACTCACCTTCAACCCATCTCACCATCGCTTTCAGTATTTGGCCAACATCGTCTTCAAACCCATTACCACCATTGCCTTCTTGCCCATTTGACCTTAACCTTCAGGTCAAGCTCACACTCTCCTTTAAGCCCATCTCATCCTCGTCTACAGGCACAACCCACCTTCCCCTTCCAGCCGAACTGTCCTCGCCTTCTTTTCCTGACTAGCACTCGTCTTCAGGGACATCACACCATCGCCTTTTGTCCGAAACCTAACTCAAGCTCGCCTTCAGGCTCTACTCACCCTCGTCTTCAGACCCATCACACCATGGTATTTTGGCCCATTTATCCTTAGCCTTGATATCAAGCTTACATTTCCCCTCAGGCACAGCTCATCCTCGTCTACAGACGCATTCCATTTTCGACTTCTGACCCAGACCATGGAGGCCTTTTAGCCCAGCCCACCCTTGTCTTCAGGCATATACCAGCATTCCCGTCAGGTCCATCCTACTAATGCCCTCAAACCTAGCTCAACCTGGCCCTCAGGCCAATCCCACCCTAGCCTTCAGGCCAAGTCCATCTTCACTTTCTTCCCGAGCCCACCCTCATTTTCAGGACGAGGTAACCACTTTCTCAAGCCCATTCAACTCTCGCTGTCATGAAAAGCACATCCTTCCGTTAAATCGGCCCACCATCATCTTTAGGCCCATTCCACCCTCGACCTCAGCTCCACCTCACCCTCGCTTTCTGGACCATCCTAGCCTCACCTTCAGGGCCAGCTCACCCTCGCCTTTTTTGTCTAGCTCTCCCTCGCCTTTAAGCCTATCTTACCTTTGCTTTCTAGCCCATACAAAAATTAGATCTCTCTCTCTCTCTCTCTCTCTCTCTCTCTCTCTCTGTCTCTGTCTCTGTCTCTCTCTCTCTCTCTCTCTCTCTCTCTCTCTCTCTCTCTCTCTCTCTCTCTCTCTCTCTCTCTCTCTCTCTCTCTCTCTCTCCCTCTCCCTCTCCCTCTCTCTCCTCTCCCTCTCTCTCTCCCTCTCCCTCTCTCTCTCTCTCTGTCTCTCTCTCCCTCTGTCTCTCTCTCTCCCTCTGTCTCTCTCTCTCCCTCTGTCTCTCTCTCTCCCTCTGTCTCTCTCTCTCCCTCTGTCTCTCTCTCTCCCCCCCCCCCCCTCTCTCTCTCTCTCTCTCTCTCTCTCTCTCTCTCTCTCTCTCTCTCTCTCTCATTCCACTCACGCCTTCAGGCGCAGTCGACCTACGTCTTTAGACAAATTCCACCTTCCCCCTCAAGACCTTCCCACTTTAAGCCCAACCCAACATCGTTATTTGGCAGATCCGACCTTCGCTTTTAGGATTAGCTAACCCTCCCCTTAAATACCAGCACACCCTCACCTTCTAGCCCAGGCTATCTTCACCTTTGGGCTCCGCCTACCTTCGCCTTCAGGCACATCACACCTTCGCTTTCAAACGCATTATACCCTTACCTTCTCGCCTTTCCATACTTACCTACAAGACCATCTCACCCTCGCCTTCAGGCCTCTCCCACCTACACCTTCAGGCCCGACCC
>NC_092234.1:28957025-28977025 GCF_036320965.1 Panulirus ornatus | reverse complement strand
GCCAAACCTCTCCTATATACCCTTCCCACCTTCTTTTTTAATCTATATCCCACCCTCGCCTTCAAGCCCATTCCACACTTGCTTTCTGGCCTCTCCCACCCTCGCCTAAAAGCTTATCTTACCTCGCCTTCACGCTCATTCCACTCGCATATTGTGACCCGCATCACTTCGCTCTCTGTCCCAGGCTATTCTCTCTTTTACTCCTAGACCACTATTCCCATCACTTCCAACCCACATTCACCTTCTAACCCCGCCCAACCTCTCCATCATACCCAGCACATCTTCTTCAAGTCAATCCAACACTCATATTGATCCCATCTCACCCATGCCTTCTTTCCCATCCAACCCTCAAATACTAGCCTATTTCACACCCGCCATCAGGCCCATCCCACCAACCACTTCATTCCAACCCTTCTCCTCCTCCTCCATCTCTCTCTCTCTCTCTCTCTCTCTCTCTCTCTCTCTCTCTCTCTCTCTCTCTCTCTCTCTCTCTCTCTCTCTCTCTCTCTCTCTCTCTCTCTCATTCGACCCACGCCTTCAAGCGGGACCGACCTACATCTTCAGACCCATCCCACCTTCACCCTCAAGACTTTCCCCCTTCCAGCCAAACCCAACATCGTCTTTTGGCCGATCACACCTTTGCTTTTAGCACTAGCTAACCCTTCCCTTTAATACCAACACACGTTCGCCTTCTAGACTCACATAACTTCACCTTCTGGCCCCGCCTACCTCGCCTTCAGGCACATCACACACTCGCCTTCAAACGGGTTAAACCCTTACCTTCTCGCCTCTCCACACTTACCTGCAAGACCATCTCACCCTCGCCTTCAGGCCTCTCACAACCACACTTTCAGGCCCGCCCCCTTTTCGCCTTCTAGCCCAGCCCACTCTCATTTTCAGTCCTAGCCCAACCTAGTCTTCATTCCCTTCTCATCTTCACCTTCTGGTCGGCCAAACCTCTCCTATATACCCTTCCCACCTTCTTTTTTAATTATATCCCACCCTCGCCTTCAAGCCCATTCCACACTTGCTTTCTGGCCTCTCCCACCCTCGCCTAAAAGCTTATCTTACCTCGCCTTCACGCTCATTCCACTCGCATATTGTGACCCGCATCACTTCGCTCTCTGTCCCAGGCTATTCTCTCTTTTACTCCTAGACCACTATTCCCATCACTTCCAACCCACATTCACCTTCTAACCCCGCCCAACCTCTCCATCATACCCAGCACATCTTCTTCAAGTCAATCCAACACTCATATTGATCCCATCTCACCCCTGCCTTCTTTCCCATCCAACTCTCAAATACTAGCCTATTTCACACCCGCCATCAGGCCCATCCCACCAACCACTTCATTCCAACCCTTCTCCTCCTCCTCCTCCTCCATCACTCTCTCTCTCTCTCTCTCTCTCTCTCTCTCTCTCTCTCTCTCTCTCTCTCTCTCTCTCTCTCTCTCTCTCTCTCTCTCTCTCTCTCTCTCTCTCTCTCTCTCTCTCTCTCTCATTCAACCCACGCCTTCAGGCGGGACCGACGTACATCTTCAGACCCATCCCAGCTTCACCCTCAAGACTTTCCCCCTTCCAGCCAAACCTAACATCGTCTTTTGGCCGATCCCACTTTTTCTTTTAACACTAGCTAACCCTTTCCTTTAATACCAACACACGTTCGCCTTCTAGACTCACATAACTTCACCTTCTGGCCCCGACTACCTTCGCCTTCAGCCACATCACACACTCGCCTTCAAACAGCTTAAACCCTTACCTTCTCGCCTCTCCACACTTACCTGCAAGACCATCTCACCCTCGCCTTTAGGCCTCTCACAACCACACTTTCAGGCCCACCCCTTTTCGCCTTCTAGCCCAGCACACTCTCATTTTCAGTCCTAGCCCAACCTAGTCTTCATTCCCTTCTCATCTTCACCTTCTGGTCGGCCAAACCTCTCCTATATACCCTTCCCACCTTCATTTTTTAACTATATCCAACCCTCGCCTTCAAGCCCATTCCACACTTGCTTTCTGGCCTCTCCCACCCTCGCCTAAAAGCTTATCTTACCTCGCCTTCACGCTCATTCCACTCGCATATTGTGACCCGCATCACTTCGCTCTCTGTCCCAGGCTATTCTCTCTTTTACTCCTAGACCACTATTCCCATCACTTCCAACCCACATTCACCTTCTAACCCCGCCCAACCTCTCCATCATACCCAGCACATCTTCAAGTCAATCCAACACTCATATTGATCCCATCTCACCCATGCCTTCTTTCCCATCCAACCCTCAAATACTAGCCTATTTCACACCCGCCATCAGGCCCATCCCACCAACCACTTCATTCCAACCCTTCTCCTCCTCCTCTCCATCTCTCTCTCTCTCTCTCTCTCTCTCTCTCTCTCTCTCTCTCTCTCTCTCTCTCTCTCTCTCTCTCTCTCTCTCTCTCTCTCTCTCTCTCTCTCTCATTCGACCCACGCCTTCAGGCGGGACCGACCTACATCTTCAGACCCATCCCACCTTCACCCTCAAGACTTTCCCCCTTCCAGCCAAACCCAACATCGTCTTTTGGCCGATCCCACCTTTGCTTTTAGCACTAGCTAACCCTTCCCTTTAATACCAACACACGTTCGCCTTCTAGACTCACATAACTTCACCTTCTGGCCCCGCCTACCTTCGCCTTCAGGCACATCACACACTCGCCTTCAAACGGGTTAAACCCTTACCTTCTCGCCTCTCCACACTTACCTGCAAGACCATCTCACCCTCGCCTTCAGGCCTCTCACAACCACAGTTTCAGGCCCGCCCCCTTTTCGCCTTCTAGCCCAGCCCACTCTCATTTTCAGTCCTAGCCCAACCTAGTCTTCATTCCCTTCTCATCTTCACCTTCTGGTCGGCCAAACCTCTCCTATATACCCTTCCCACCTTCTTTTTTAATTATATCCCACCCTCGCCTTCAAGCCCATTCCACACTTGCTTTCTGGCCTCTCCCACCCTCGCCTAAAAGCTTATCTTACCTCGCCTTCACGCTCATTCCACTCGCATATTGTGACCCGCATCACTTCGCTCTCTGTCCCAGGCTATTCTCTCTTTTACTCCTAGACCACTATTCCCATCACTTCCAACCCACATTCACCTTCTAACCCCGCCCAACCTCTCCATCATACCCAGCACATCTTCTTCAAGTCAATCCAACACTCATATTGATCCCATCTCACCCATGCCTTCTTTCCCATCCAACCCTCAAATACTAGCCTATTTCACACCCGCCATCAGGCCCATCCCACCAACCACTTCATTCCAACCCTTCTCCTCCTCCTCCATCTCTCTCTCTCTCTCTCTCTCTCTCTCTCTCTCTCTCTCTCTCTCTCTCTCTCTCTCTCTCTCTCTCTCTCTCTCTCTCTCTCTCTCTCTCTCTCTCATTCGAACCCACGCCTTCAGGCGGGACCGACCTACATCTTCAGACCCATCCCAGCCTTCACCCTCAAGACTTTCCCCCTTCCAGCCAAACCCAACATCGTCTTTTGGCCGATCACACCTTTGCTTTTAGCACTAGCTAACCCTTCCCTTTAATACCAACACACGTTCGCCTTCTAGACTCACATAACTTCACCTTCTGGCCCCGCCTACCTTCGCCTTCAGGCACATCACACACTCGCCTTCAAACGGGTTAAACCCTTACCTTCTCGCCTCTCCACACTTACCTGCAAGACCATCTCACCCTCGCCTTTAGGCCTCTCACAACCACACTTTCAGGCCCGCCCCCTTTTCGCCTTCTAGCCCAGCCCACTCTCATTTTCAGTCCTAGCCCAACCTAGTCTTCATTCCCTTCTCATCTTCACCTTCTGGTCGGCCAAACCTCTCCTATATACCCTTCCCACCTTCTTTTTTTAACTATATCCCACCCTCGCCTTCAAGCCCATTCCACACTTGCTTTCTGGCCTCTCCCACCCTCGCCTAAAAGCTTATCTTACCTCGCCTTCACGCTCATTCACTCGCATATTGTGACCCGCATCACTTCGCTCTCTGTCCCAGGCTATTCTCTCTTTTACTCCTAGACCACTATTCCCATCACTTCCAACCCACATTCACCTTCTAACCCCGCCCAACCTCTCCATCATACCCAGCACATCTTCTTCAAGTCAATCCAACACTCATATTGATCCCATCTCACCCATGCCTTCTTTCCCATCCAACCCTCAAATACTAGCCTATTTCACACCCGCCATCAGGCCCATCCCACCAACCACTTCATTCCAACCCTTCTCCTCCTCCTCCTCTCCATCTCTCTCTCTCTCTCTCTCTCTCTCTCTCTCTCTCTCTCTCTCTCTCTCTCTCTCTCTCTCTCTCTCTCTCTCTCTCTCTCTCTCTCTCTCTCTCTCTCTCTCTCTCTCTCTCTCTCTCTCTCTCTCATTCGACCCACGCCTTCAGGCGGGACCGACCTACATCTTCAGACCCATCCCACCTTCGCCCTCAAGACTTTCCCCCTTCCAGCCAAACCCAACATCGTCTTTTGGCCGATCCCACCTTTGCTTTTAGCACTAGCTAACCCTTCCCTTTAATACCAACACACGTTCGCCTTCTAGACTCACATAACTTCACCTTCTGGCCCCGCCTACCTCGGCCTTCAGGCACATCACACACTCGCCTTCAAACGGGTTAAACCCTTACCTTCTCGCCTCTCCACACTTACCTGCAAGACCATCTCACCCTCGCCTTCAGGCCTCTCACAACCACAGTTTCAGGCCCGCCCCCTTTTCGCCTTCTAGCCCAGCCCACTCTCATTTTCAGTCCTAGCCCAACCTAGTCTTCATTCCCTTCTCATCTTCACCTTCTGGTCGGCCAAACCTCTCCTATATACCCTTCCCACCTTCTTTTTTAATTATATCCCACCCTCGCCTTCAAGCCCATTCCACACTTGCTTTCTGGCCTCTCCCACCCTCGCCTAAAAGCTTATCTTACCTCGCCTTCACGCTCATTCCACTCGCATATTGTGACCCGCATCACTTCGCTCTCTGTCCCAGGCTATTCTCTCTTTTACTCCTAGACCACTATTCCCATCACTTCCAACCCACATTCACCTTCTAACCCCGCCCAACCTCTCCATCATACCCAGCACATCTTCTTCAAGTCAATCCAACACTCATATTGATCCCATCTCACCCATGCCTTCTTTCCCATCCAACCCTCAAATACTAGCCTATTTCACACCCGCCATCAGGCCCATCCCACCAACCACTTCATTCCAACCCTTCTCCTCCTCCTCCATCTCTCTCTCTCTCTCTCTCTCTCTCTCTCTCTCTCTCTCTCTCTCTCTCTCTCTCTCTCTCTCTCTCTCTCTCTCTCTCTCTCTCTCTCTCTCTCTCTCTCTCTCTCTCTCATTCGACCCACGCCTTCAGGCGGGACCGACCTACATCTTCAGACCCATCCCACCTTCACCCTCAAGACTTTCCCCCTTCCAGCCAAACCCAACATCGTCTTTTGGCCGATCCCACCTTTGCTTTTAGCACTAGCTAACCCTTCCCTTTAATACCAACACACGTTCGCCTTCTAGACTCACATAACTTCACCTTCTGGCCCCGCCTACCTCGCCTTCAGGCACATCACACACTCGCCTTCAAACGGGTTAAACCCTTACCTTCTCGCCTCTCACACTTACCTGCAAGACCATCTCACCCTCGCCTTCAGGCCTCTCACAACCACAGTTTCAGGCCCGCCCCCTTTTCGCCTTCTAGCCCAGCCCACTCTCATTTTCAGTCCTAGCCCAACCTAGTCTTCATTCCCTTCTCATCTTCACCTTCTGGTCGGCCAAACCTCTCCTATATACCCTTCCCACCTTCTTTTTTAATCTATATCCCACCCTCGCCTTCAAGCCCATTCCACACTTGCTTTCTGGCCTCTCCCACCCTCGCCTAAAAGCTTATCTTACCTCGCCTTCACGCTCATTCCACTCGCATATTGTGACCCGCATCACTTCGCTCTCTGTCCCAGGCTATTCTCTCTTTTACTCCTAGACCACTATTCCCATCACTTCCAACCCACATTCACCTTCTAACCCCGCCCAACCTCTCCATCATACCCAGCACATCTTCTTCAAGTCAATCCAACACTCATATTGATCCCATCTCACCCATGCCTTCTTTCCCATCCAACCCTCAAATACTAGCCTATTTCACACCCGCCATCAGGCCCATCCCACCAACCACTTCATTCCAACCCTTCTCCTCCTCCTCCATCTCTCTCTCTCTCTCTCTCTCTCTCTCTCTCTCTCTCTCTCTCTCTCTCTCTCTCTCTCTCTCTCTCTCTCTCTCTCTCTCTCTCATTCGACCCACGCCTTCAGGCGGGACCGACCTACATCTTCAGACCCATCCCACCTTCGCCCTCAAGACTTTCCCCCTTCCAGCCAAACCCAACATCGTCTTTTGGCCGATCCCACCTTTGCTTTTAGCACTAGCTAACCCTTCCCTTTAATACCAACACACGTTCGCCTTCTAGACTCACATAACTTCACCTTCTGGCCCCGCCTACCTTCGCCTTCAGGCACATCACACACTCGCCTTCAAACGGGTTAAACCCTTACCTTCTCGCCTCTCCACACTTACCTGCAAGACCATCTCACCCTCGCCTTCAGGCCTCTCACAACCACAGTTTCAGGCCCGCCCCCTTTTCGCCTTCTAGCCCAGCCCACTCTCATTTTCAGTCCTAGCCCAACCTAGTCTTCATTCCCTTCTCATCTTCACCTTCTGGTCGGCCAAACCTCTCCTATATACCCTTCCCACCTTCTTTTTTAATTATATCCCACCCTCGCCTTCAAGCCCATTCCACACTTGCTTTCTGGCCTCTCCCACCCTCGCCTAAAAGCTTATCTTACCTCGCCTTCACGCTCATTCACTCGCATATTGTGACCCGCATCACTTCGCTCTCTGTCCCAGGCTATTCTCTCTTTTACTCCTAGACCACTATTCCCATCACTTCCAACCCACATTCACCTTCTAACCCCGCCCAACCTCTCCATCATACCCAGCACATCTTCAAGTCAATCCAACACTCATATTGATCCCATCTCACCCCTGCCTTCTTTCCCATCCAACCCTCAAATACTAGCCTATTTCACACCCGCCATCAGGCCCATCCCACCAACCACTTCATTCCAACCCTTCTCCTCCTCCTCCATCTCTCTCTCTCTCTCTCTCTCTCTCTCTCTCTCTCTCTCTCTCTCTCTCTCTCTCTCTCTCTCTCTCTCTCTCTCTCTCTCTCTCTCTTCTCTCCTCTCTCTCTCTTCTCTCTCTCTCTCTCTCTCTCTCTCTCTCTCTCTCTCTCTCTCTCTCTCTCTCTCTCTCTCTCTCTCTCTCTCTCTCTCTCTCTCTCTCTCATTCGACCCACGCCTTCAGCGGGACCGACCTACATCTTCAGACCCATCCCACCTTCGCCCTCAAGACTTTCCCCCTTCCAGCCAAACCAACATCGTCTTTTGGCCGATCCCACTTTTCTTTTAGCACTAGCTAACCCTTCCCTTTAATACCAACACACGTTCGCCTTCTAGACTCACATAACTTCACCTTCTGGCCCCGCCTACTTCGCTTCAGGCACATCACACACTCGCCTTCAAACGGTTAAACCCTTACCTTCTCGCCTCTGCACACTTACCTGCAAGACCATCTCACCCTCGCCTTCAGGCCTCTCACAACCACACTTTCAGTTCCGCCCCCTTTTAGCCTTCTAGCCCAGCCCACTCTCATTTTCAGTCCTAGCCCAACCTAGTCTTCATTCCCTTCTCATCTTCACCTTCTGGTCGGCCAAACCTCTCCTATATACCCTTCCCACCTTCTTTTTTAATCATATCCCACCCTCGCCTTCAAGCCCATTCCACACTTGCTTTCTGGCCTCTCCCACCCTCGCCTAAAAGCTTATCTTACCTCGCCTTCACGCTCATTCCACTCGCATATTGTGACCCGCATCACTTCGCTCTCTGTCCCAGGCTATTCTCTCTTTTACTCCTAGACCACTATTCCCATCACTTCCAACCCACATTCACCTTCTAACCCCGCCCAACCTCTCCATCATACCCAGCACATCTTCTTCAAGTCAATCCAACACTCATATTGATCCCATCTCACCCATGCCTTCTTTCCCATCCAACCCTCAAATACTAGCCTATTTCACACCCGCCATCAGGCCCATCCCACCAACCACTTCATTCCAACCCTTCTCCTCCTCCTCCATCTCTCTCTCTCTCTCTCTCTCTCTCTCTCTCTCTCTCTCTCTCTCTCTCTCTCTCTCTCTCTCTCTCTCTCTCTCTCTCTCTCTCTCTCTCTCTCTCTCTCTCTCTCTCTCTCTCTCTCTCTCTCATTCGACCCACGCCTTCAGGCGGGACCGACCTACATCTTCAGACCCATCCCACCTTCAGCCCTCAAGACTTTCCCCCTTCCAGCCAAACCCAACATCGTCTTTTGGCCGATCCCACCTTTGCTTTTAGCACTAGCTAACCCTTCCCTTTAATACCAACACACGTTCGCCTTCTAGACTCACATAACTTCACCTTCTGGCCCCGCCTACCTCGCCTTCAGGCACATCACACACTCGCCTTCAAACGGGTTAAACCCTTACCTTCTCGCCTCTGCCACACTTACCTGCAAGACCATCTCACCCTCGCCTTCAGGCCTCTCACAACCACACTTTCAGGCCCGCCCCCTTTTCGCCTTCTAGCCCAGCCCACTCTCATTTTCAGTCCTAGCCCAACCTAGTCTTCATTCCCTTCTCATCTTCACCTTCTGGTCGGCCAAACCTCTCCTATATACCCTTCCCACCTTCTTTTTTAATTATATCCCACCCTCGCCTTCAAGCCCATTCCACACTTGCTTTCTGGCCTCTCCCACCCTCGCCTAAAAGCTTATCTTACCTCGCCTTCACGCTCATTCCACTCGCATATTGTGACCCGCATCACTTCGCTCTCTGTCCCAGGCTATTCTCTCTTTTACTCCTAGACCACTATTCCCATCACTTCCAACCCACATTCACCTTCTAACCCCGCCCAACCTCTCCATCATACCCAGCACATCTTCTTCAAGTCAATCCAACACTCATATTGATCCCATCTCACCCATGCCTTCTTTCCCATCCAACCCTCAAATACTAGCCTATTTCACACCCGCCATCAGGCCCATCCCACCAACCACTTCATTCCAACCCTTCTCCTCCTCCTCCTCTCCATCTCTCTCTCTCTCTCTCTCTCTCTCTCTCTCTCTCTCTCTCTCTCTCTCTCTCTCTCTCTCTCTCTCTCTCTCTCTCTCTCTCTCTCTCTCTCATTCAACCCACGCCTTCAGGCGGGACCGACCTACATCTTCAGACCCATCCCAGCTTCACCCTCAAGACTTTCCCCCTTCCAGCCAAACCCAACATCGTCTTTTGGCCGATCCCACCTTTGCTTTTAGCACTAGCTAACCCTTCCCTTTAATACCAACACACGTTCGCCTTCTAGACTCACATAACTTCACCTTCTGGCCCCGCCTACCTTCGCCTTCAGGCACATCACACACTCGCCTTCAAACGGGTTAAACCCTTACCTTCTCGCCTCTCCACACTTACCTGCAAGACCATCTCACCCTCGCCTTCAGGCCTCTCACAACCACAGTTTCAGGCCCGCCCCCTTTTCGCCTTCTAGCCCAGCCCACTCTCATTTTCAGTCCTAGCCCAACCTAGTCTTCATTCCCTTCTCATCTTCACCTTCTGGTCGGCCAAACCTCTCCTATATACCCTTCCCACCTTCTTTTTTAATTATATCCCACCCTCGCCTTCAAGCCCATTCCACACTTGCTTTCTGGCCTCTCCCACCCTCGCCTAAAAGCTTATCTTACCTCGCCTTCACGCTCATTCACTCGCATATTGTGACCCGCATCACTTCGCTCTCTGTCCCAGGCTATTCTCTCTTTTACTCCTAGACCACTATTCCCATCACTTCCAACCCACATTCACCTTCTAACCCCGCCCAACCTCTCCATCATACCCAGCACATCTTCTTCAAGTCAATCCAACACTCATATTGATCCCATCTCACCCATGCCTTCTTTCCCATCCAACCCTCAAATACTAGCCTATTTCACACCCGCCATCAGGCCCATCCCACCAACCACTTCATTCCAACCCTTCTCCTCCTCCTCCATCTCTCTCTCTCTCTCTCTCTCTCTCTCTCTCTCTCTCTCTCTCTCTCTCTCTCTCTCTCTCTCTCTCTCTCTCTCTCTCTCTCTCTCTCTCTCTCTCTCTATCTCTCTCTCTCTCTCTCTCTCTCTCTCTCTCTCTCTCTCTCTCTCTCTCTCTCTCTCTCTCTCTCTCTCATTCGACCCACGCCTTCAGGCGGGACCGACCTACATCCTCAGACCCATCCCACCTTCGCCCTCAACACTTTCCCTCTTCCAGCCAAACCCAACATCGTCTTTTGGCCGATCCCACCTTTGCTTTTAGCACTAGCTAACCCTTCCCTTTAATACCAACACACGTTCGCCTTCTAGACTCACATAACTTCACCTTCTGGCCCCGCCTACCTCCGCCTTCAGGCACATCACACACTCGCCTTCAAACGGGTTAAACCCTTACCTTCTCGCCTCTCCACACTTACCTGCAAGACCATCTCACCCTCGCCTTCAGGCCTCTCACAACCACAGTTTCATGCCCGCCCCCTTTTCGCCTTCTAGCCCAGCCCACTCTCATTTTCAGTCCTAGCCCAACCTATTCTTCATTCCCTTCTCATCTTCACCTTCTGGTCGGCCAAACCTCTCCTATATACCCTTCCCACCTTCTTTTTTAATCATATCCCACCCTCGCCTTCAAGCCCATTCCACACTTGCTTTCTGGCCTCTCCCACCCTCGCCTAAAAGCTTATCTTACCTCGCCTTCACGCTCATTCCACTCGCATATTGTGACCCGCATCACTTCGCTCTCTGTCCCAGGCTATTCTCTCTTTTACTCCTAGACCACTATTCCCATCACTTCCAACCCACATTCACCTTCTAACCCCGCCCAACCTCTCCATCATACCCAGCACATCTTCTTCAAGTCAATCCAACACTCATATTGATCCCATCTCACCCATGCCTTCTTTCCCATCCAACCCTCAAATACTAGCCTATTTCACACCCGCCATCAGGCCCATCCCACCAACCACTTCATTCCAACCCTTCTCCTCCTCCTCCATCTCTCTCTCTCTCTCTCTCTCTCTCTCTCTCTCTCTCTCTCTCTCTCTCTCTCTCTCTCTCTCTCTCTCTCTCTCTCTCTCTCTCTCTCTCTCTCTCATTCGACCCACGCCTTCAGGCGGGACCGACCTACATCTTCAGACCCATCCCACCTTCACCCTCAAGACTTTCCCCCTTCCAGCCAAACCCAACATCGTCTTTTGGCCGATCCCACCTTTGCTTTTAGCACTAGCTAACCCTTCCCTTTAATACCAACACACGTTCGCCTTCTAGACTCACATAACTTCACCTTCTGGCCCCGCCTACCTTCGCCTTCAGGCACATCACACACTCGCCTTCAAACGGGTTAAACCCTTACCTTCTCGCCTCTCCACACTTACCTGCAAGACCATCTCACCCTCGCCTTCAGGCCTCTCACAACCACACTTTCAGGCCCGCCCCTTTTCGCCTTCTAGCCCAGCCCACTCTCATTTTCAGTCCTAGCCCAACCTAGTCTTCATTCCCTTCTCATCTTCACCTTCTGGTCGGCCAAACCTCTCCTATATACCCTTCCCACCTTCTTTTTTAATTATATCCCACCCTCGCCTTCAAGCCCATTCCACACTTGCTTTCTGGCCTCTCCCACCCTCGCCTAAAAGCTTATCTTACCTCGCCTTCACGCTCATTCCACTCGCATATTGTGACCCGCATCACTTCGCTCTCTGTCCCAGGCTATTCTCTCTTTTACTCCTAGACCACTATTCCCATCACTTCCAACCCACATTCACCTTCTAACCCCGCCCAACCTCTCCATCATACCCAGCACATCTTCTTCAAGTCAATCCAACACTCATATTGATCCCATCTCACCCATGCCTTCTTTCCCATCCAACCCTCAAATACTAGCCTATTTCACACCCGCCATCAGGCCCATCCCACCAACCACTTCATTCCAACCCTTCTCCTCCTCCTCCACTTCCATCTCTCTCTCTCTCTCTCTCTCTCTCTCTCTCTCTCTCTCTCTCTCTCTCTCTCTCTCTCTCTCTCTCTCTCTCTCTCTCTCTCTCTCTCTCTCTCTCTCTCTCTCTCTCTCTCTCTCTCTCATTCGACCCACGCCTTCAGGCGGGACCGACCTACATCTTCAGACCAATCCCGCCTTCACCCTCAAGACTTTCCCCCTTCCAGCCAAACCCAACATCGTCTTTTGGCCGATCACACCTTTGCTTTTAGCACTAGCTAACCCTTCCCTTTAATACCAACACACGTTCGCCTTCTAGACTCACATAACTTCACCTTCTGGCCCCGCCTACCTCCGCCTTCAGGCACATCACACACTCGCCTTCAAACGGGTTAAACCCTTACCTTCTCGCCTCTGCACACTTACCTGCAAGACCATCTCACCCTCGCCTTCAGGCCTCTCACAACCACACTTTCAGGACCGCCCCCTTTTCGCCTTCTAGCCCAGCCCACTCTCATTTTCAGTCCTAGCCCAACCTAGTCTTCATTCCCTTCTCATCTTCACCTTCTGGTCGGCCAAACCTCTCCTATATACCCTTCCCACCTTCTTTTTTAATTATATCCCACCCTCGCCTTCAAGCCCATTCCACACTTGCTTTCTGGCCTCTCCACCCTCGCCTAAAAGCTTATCTTACCTCGCCTTCACGCTCATTCCACTCGCATATTGTGACCCGCATCACTTCGCTCTCTGTCCCAGGCTATTCTCTCTTTTACTCCTAGACCACTATTCCCATCACTTCCAACCCACATTCACCTTCTAACCCCGCCCAACCTCTCCATCATACCCAGCACATCTTCAAGTCAATCCAACACTCATATTGATCCCATCTCACCCATGCCTTCTTTCCCATCCAACCCTCAAATACTAGCCTATTTCACACCCGCCATCAGGCCCATCCCACCAACCACTTCATTCCAACCCTTCTCCTCCTCCTCCATCTCTCTCTCTCTCTCTCTCTCTCTCTCTCTCTCTCTCTCTCTCTCTCTCTCTCTCTCTCTCTCTCTCTCTCTCTCTCTCTCTCTCTCCTCTCTCTCTCTCTCTCTCTCTCTCTCTCTCTCTCTCTCTCTCTCTCTCTCTCTCTCTCTCTCTCTCTCTCTCTCATTCATTTCACCTACGCCTTCAGGCGTGACCGACCCACATCTTTAGTCCCATCCCACCTTCGCCCTCAAGACCTTCCCCCTTCCAACCAAACCCAACATCGTCTTTTGGCCGATCCCACCTTTGCGTTTAGCACTAGCTAACCCTTCCCTTAAATACCAACACACTTTCGCCTTCCAGATGCACATAACTTCACCTTCTGGCCCCGCCTACCTTCGCCTCCAGGCATATCACACACTCGCCTTCAAACGGTTTAAACCCTTACCTTCTCGCCTCTCCACACTTACCTGCAAGACCATATCACTCTCTCCTTCAGGCCTCTCTCACACACACGTTCAGGCCCGCCCCCTTGTTGCCTTCTAGCCCAGCCCACTCTCATTTTCAGTCCTAGCCCAACCTAGTCTTCATTCCCTTCTCATCCTCACCTTCTGGTCGGCCCAACCTCTCCTATATACCTTTTCCACCTTCTTTTTTAATTCTATCCCACCCTCGCCTTCAAAAACGTCCCACACTTGTTTTCTGGCCTCTCCCACCTCGCCTAAAAGCGCATCTTACCTCGCCTTCACGCTCATTCCACTCGCATCTTGTGACCCGCATCACTTCGCTCTCTGTCCCAGGCTATTCTCTCTTTTACTCCTAGACCACTATTCCCATCACTTCCAACCCACATTCACCTTCTAACCCCGCCCAACCTCTCCATCATACCCAGCACATCTTCTTCAAGTCAATCCAACACTCATATTCATCCCATCTTACCCATGCCTTCTTTCCCATCCAACCCTCAAATACTAAGCTATCTCACATTCGCCATCAGGCCCATCCCACCAACGACTTCATTCCAACCCTTCTCCTCCTCCTATCCCAGCCCACGTTCGCTTTCAATCGCATACCCCAGTTACCTTCAACCCATCTCAACATAGCCTTCAGTAGTTGGCCACCATCGTCCTCAAACCAATCCCACCATTGCCTTCTTGCCCATTTGACCTTAACCTTCGGATCAATCTCACACTCTCCTTTAAGCCCAGCTCATCCTCGTCTACAGGCAAAACCCACCTTCCCCTTCCAGCCGAACCTGTCCTCGCCTTCTTTTCCTGACTACACTCGTCTTCAGAGACATCACACCATCGCCTTTTGTCCGAAACCTAACTCAAGCTCGCCTTCAGGCTCTACTCACCCTCGTCTTCAGACCCATCACACCATGGTATTTTGGCCCATTTATCCTTAGCCTTGATATCAAGCTTACATTTCCCCTCAGGCACAGCTCATCCTCGTCTACAGACGCATTCCATTTTCGACTTCTGACCCAGACCATGGAGGCCTTTTAGCCCAGCCCACCCTCGTCTTCAGGCATATACCAGCATTCCCGTCAGGTCCATCCTACTAATGCCCTCAAACCTAGCTCAACCTGGCCCTCAGGCCAATCCCACCCTAGCCTTCAGGCCAAGTCCATCTTCACTTTCTTCCCGAGCCCACCCTCATTTTCAGGACGAGGTAACCACTTTCTCAAGCCCATTCAACTCTCGCTGTCATGAAAAGCACATCCTTCCCGTTAAATCGGCCCACCATCATCTTTAGGCCCATTCCACCCTCGACCTCAGCTCCACCTCACCCTCGCTTTCTGGACCATCCTAGCCTCACATTCAGGGCCAGGTTACACTCGCCTTTTTTATCTAGCTCTCCCTCGCCTTCAAGCCCATCTTACCTTTGCCTTGTAACCCATACAAAAATTAGATCATTCTCTCTCTCTCTCTCTCTCTCTCTCTCTCTCTCTCTCTCTCTCTCTTCTCTCTCTCTCTCTCTCTCTCTCTCTCTCTCATCTCTCTCTCTCTCTCTCTCTCTCTCTCTCTCTCTCTCTCTCTCTCTCTCTCTCTCTCTCTCTCCTCTCTCTCTCTCTCTCTCTCTCTCTCTCTCTCTCTCATTCATTCATTCATTCATTTCACCCACGCCTTCAGGAGGGACCGACCCACATCTTTACACCCATCCCACCTGCGCCCTCAAGAACTTCCCCTTCCAGCCAAACCCAACATCGTCTTTTGGCCGATCCCACCTTTGCGTTTAGCACTAGCTAACCCTTCCCTTAAATACCATCACACTTTCGCCTTCTAGACTCACATAACTTCACCTTCTGGCCCCGCCTACCTTCGCCTCCAGGCACATCACACACTCGCCTTCAAACGGTTTAAACCCTTACCTTCTCGCCTCTCCACACTTACCTGCAAGACCATATCACCCTCGCCTTCAGGCCTCTCTCACCCACACTTTCAGGCCCGCCCCCTTTTCGCCTTCTAGCCCAGCCCACTCTCATTTTCAGTCCTAGCCCAACCTAGTCTTCATTCCCTTCTCATCCTCACCTTCTGGTCGGCCAAACCTCTACTATATACCCTTCCCACCTTCTTTTTTAATTCTATCCCACCCTCGCCTTCAAGCCCATCCCACACTTGTTTTCTGGCCTCTCCCACCTCGCCTAAAAGCGCATCTTACCTCGCCTTCACGCTCATTCCACTCGCATCTTGTGACCCGCATCACTTCGCTTTCTGTCCCAGGCTATTCTCTCTTTTACTCCTAGACCACTATTCCCATCACTTCCAACCCACATTCACCTTCTAACCCCGCCCAACCTCTCCATCATACCCAGCACATCTTCTTCAAGTCAATCCAACACTCATATTCATCCCATCTTACCCATGCCTTCTTTCCCATCCAACCCTCAAATACTAAGCTATCTCACATTCGCCATCAGGCCCATCCCACCAACGACTTCATTCCAACCCTTCTCCTCCTCCTATCCCAGCCCACGTTCGCTTTCAATCGCATACCCCAGTTACCTTCAACCCATCTCAACATAGCCTTCAGTAGTTGGCCACCATCGTCCTCAAACCAAACCCACCATTTCCTTCTTGCCCATTTGACCTTAACCTTCGGATCAATCTCACACTCTCCTTTAAGCCCAGCTCATCCTCGTCTACAGGCAAAACCCACCTTCCCCTTCCAGCCGAACCTGTCCTCGCCTACTTTTCCTGACTACACTCGTCTTCAGTGACATCACACCATCGCCTTTTGTCCGAAACCTAACTCAAGCTCGCCTTCAGGCTCTACTCACCCTCGTCTTCAGACCCATCACACCATGGTATTTTGGCCCATTTATCCTTAGCCTTGATATCAAGCTTACATTTCCCCTCAGGCACAGCTCATCCTCGTCTACAGACGCATTCCATTTTCGACTTCTGACCCAGACCATGGAGGCCTTTTAGCCCAGCCCACCCTCGTCTTCAGGCATATCCCAGCTTTCCCGTCAGGTCCATCCTACTAATGCCCTCAAACCTAGCTCAACCTGGCCCTCAGGCCAATCCCACCCTAGCCTTCAGGCCAAGTCCATCTTCACTTTCTTCCCGAGCCCACCCTCATTTTCAGGACGAGGTAACCACTTTCTCAAGCCCATTCAACTCTCGCTGTCATGAAAAGCACATCCTTCCCGTTAGATCGGCCCACCATCATCTTTAGGCCCATTCCACCCTCGCCTTCAGCTCCACCTCACCCTCGCTTTCTGGACCATCCTAGCCTCACATTCAGGGCCAGGTTACACTCGCCTTTTTTATCTAGCTCTCCCTCGCCTTCAAGCCCATCTTACCTTTGCCTTGTAACCCATACAAAAATTAGATCATTCTCTCTCTCTCTCTCTCTCTCTCTCTCTCTCTCTCTCTCTCTCTCTCTCTCTCTCTCTCTCTCTCTCTCTCTCTCTCTCTCCTCTCTCTCTCTCTCTCTCTCTCTCTCTCTCTCTCTCTCTCTCTCTCTCTCTCTCTCTCTCTCTCTCTCTCTCTCTCTCTCTCTCTCTCTCTCTCTCTCTCTCTCTCTCTCTCTCTCTCTCTCTCTCTCTCTCTCTCTCTCTCTCTCTCTCTCTCTCTCTCTCTCTCTCTCTCTCTCTCATTCATTCATTCATTCATTTCACCCACGCCTTCAGGAGGGACCGACCCACATCTTTACACCCATCCCACCTGCGCCCTCAAGAACTTCCCCCTTCCAGCCAAACCCAACATCGTCTTTTGGCCGATCCCACCTTTGCGTTTAGCACTAGCTAACCCTTCCCTTAAATACCATCACACTTTCGCCTTCTAGACTCACATAACTTCACCTTCTGGCCCCGCCTACCTTCGCCTCCAGGCACATCACACACTCGCCTTCAAACGGTTTAAACCCTTACCTTCTCGCCTCTCCACACTTACCTGCAAGACCATATCACCCTCGCCTTCAGGCCTCTCTCACCCACACTTTCAGGCCCGCCCCCTTTTCGCCTTCTAGCCCAGCCCACTCTCATTTTCAGTCCTAGCCCAACCTAGTCTTCATTCCCTTCTCATCCTCACCTTCTGGTCGGCCAAACCTCTACTATATACCCTTCCCACCTTCTTTTTTAATTCTATCCCACCCTCGCCTTCAAGCCCATCCCACACTTGTTTTCTGGCCTCTCCCACCTCGCCTAAAAGCGCATCTTACCTCGCCTTCACGCTCATTCCACTCGCATCTTGTGACCCGCATCACTTCGCTCTCTGTCCCAGGCTATTCTCTCTTTTACTCCTAGACCACTATTCCCATCACTTCCAACCCACATTCACCTTCTAACCCCGCCCAACCTCTCCATCATACCCAGCACATCTTCTTCAAGTCAATCCAACACTCATATTCATCCCATCTTACCCATGCCTTCTTTCCCATCCAACCCTCAAATACTAAGCTATCTCACATTCGCCATCAGGCCCATCCCACCAACGACTTCATTCCAACCCTTCTCCTCCTCCTATCCCAGCCCACGTTCGCTTTCAATCGCATACCCCAGTTTCCTTCAACCCATCTCAACATAGCCTTCAGTAGTTGGCCACCATCGTACTCAAACCAATCCCACCATTGCCTTCTTGCCCATTTGACCTTAACCTTCGGATCAATCTCACACTCTCCTTTAAGCCCAGCTCATCCTCGTCTACAGGCAAAACCCACCTTCCCCTTCCAGCCGAACCTGTCCTCGCCTTCTTTTCCTGACTACACTCGTCTTCAGAGACATCACACCATCGCCTTTTGTCCGAAACCTAACTCAAGCTCGCCTTCAGGCTCTACTCACCCTCGTCTTCAGACCCATCACACCATGGTATTTTGGCCCATTTATCCTTAGCCTTGATATCAAGCTTACATTTCCCCTCAGGCACAGCTCATCCTCGTCTACAGACGCATTCCATTTTCGACTTCTGACCCAGAACATGGAGGCCTTTTAGCCCAGCCCACCCTTGTCTTCAGGCATATACCAGCATTCCCGTCAGGTCCATCCTACTAATGCCCTCAAACCTAGCTCAACCTGGCCCTCAGGCCAATCCCACCCTAGCCTTCAGGCCAAGTCCATCTTCACTTTCTTCCCGAGCCCACCCTCATTTTCAGGACGAGGTAACCACTTTCTCAAGCCCATTCAACTCTCGCTGTCATGAAAAGCACATCCTTCCCGTTAAATCGGCCCACCATCATCTTTAGGCCCATTCCACCCTCGACCTCAGCTCCACCTCACCCTCGCTTTCTGGACCATCCTAGCCTCACATTCAGGGCCAGGTTACACTCGCCTTTTTTATCTAGCTCTCCCTCGCCTTCAAGCCCATCTTACCTTTGCCTTGTAACCCATACAAAAATTAGATCATTCTCTCTCTCTCTCTCTCTCTCTCTCTCTCTCTCTCTCTCTCTCTCTCTCTCTCTCTCTCTCTCTCTCTCTCTCTCTCTCTCTCTCTCTCTCTCTCTCTCTCTCTCTCTCTCTCTCTCTCTCTCTCTCTCTCTCTCTCTCTCTCTCTCTCTCTCTCTCTCTCTCTCTCTCTCTCTCTCTCTCTCTCTCTCTCTCTCTCTCTCTCATTCATTCATTCATTCATTTCACCCACGCCTTCAGGAGGGACCGACCCACATCTTTACACCCATCCCACCTGCGCCCTCAAGAACTTCCCCTTCCAGCCAAACCCAACATCGTCTTTTGGCCGATCCCACCTTTGCGTTTAGCACTAGCTAACCCTTCCCTTAAATACCATCACACTTTCGCCTTCTAGACTCACATAACTTCACCTTCTGGCCCCGCCTACCTTCGCCTCCAGGCACATCACACACTCGCCTTCAAACGGTTTAAACCCTTACCTTCTCGCCTCTCCACACTTACCTGCAAGACCATATCACCCTCGCCTTCAGGCCTCTCTCACCCACACTTTCAGGCCCGCCCCCTTTTCGCCTTCTAGCCCAGCCCACTCTCATTTTCAGTCCTAGCCCAACCTGTCTTCATTCCCTTCTCATCCTCACCTTCTGGTCGGCCAAACCCTACTATAATACCCTTCCCACCTTCTTTTTTAATTCTATCCCACCCTCGCCTTCAAGCCCATTCCACACTTGTTTTCTGGCCTCTCCCACCCTCGCCTAAAGCATCTTACCTCGCTTCACGCTCATTCCACTCGCATATTGTGACCCGCATCACTTCGCTCTCTGTCCCAGGCTATTCTCTCTTTTACTCCTAGACCACTATTCCCATCACTTCCAACCCACATTCACCTTCTAACCCCGCCCAACCTCACCATCATACCCAGCACATCTTCTTCAAGTCAATCCAACACTCATATTCATCCCATCTACCCATGCCTTCTTTCCCATCAACCCTCAAATACTAGCCTATCTCACATCTCGCCATCAGGCCCATCCCACCAACGACTTCATTCCAACCCTTCTCCTCCTCTCC
>NC_092234.1:28954266-28956925 GCF_036320965.1 Panulirus ornatus | reverse complement strand
GCAATCTACTGAAGTCACTATATGTCTTGCTGGAAAATTTTGTTTATGTGTTTTGATAAGTCCAAACATATATGGCAATGAAGGGGACAAAGATGACAAATTTTTGATAAGAGAAATGTTACCTTTCAACAACAGCTTCATTTCTTATTGAAGTGAGAATTAACTGCTTCTAAGGGATTTTTACTAAGTTTAGAATATGTTGTGTTATCATTTAGATGATCATTTATTTTAGATAAATAGTTACTTTTGTCTAAAATCACAACAGTGTTAGCATTATTTGCTTTAGTAATATGTATATCCTTGTCTTTTTTTAAGGTGTTAATAGCTCTTATGAATCTTTTAGGGCAATTAGCTTCCACAGGTTTGGACAAACTGGCATACACTAAACCCTTGCAAATATTAATGTCATCATTACTTAAATCACTGTATTTTTCAATAAACATTTTTTTTTTTTTGCTTTGTCGCTGTCTCCCGCGTTTGCGAGGTAGCGCAAGGAAACAGACGAAAGAAATGGCCCAACCCACCTCCATACATATGTATATACATACGTCCACACACGCAAATATACAATACCTACACAACTTTCCATGGTTTACCCCAGACGCTTCACATGCCCTGATTCAATCCACTGACAGCACGTCAACCCCGGCATACCACATCGATCCAATTCACTCTATTCCTTGCCCTCCTTTCACCCTCCTGCATGTTCAGGCCTCGATCACACAAAATCTTTTTCACTCCATCTTTCCACCTCCAATTTGGTCTCCCACTTCTCCTCGTTCCCTCCACCTCCGACACATATATCCTCTTGGTCAATCTTTCCTCATTGATTCTCTCCATGTGCCCAAACCATTTCAAAACACTCTCTTCTGCTCTCTCAACCACGCTCTTTTTATTTCCACACATCTCTCTTTCCCTTACGTTACTTACTCGATCAAACCACCTCACACCACACATTGTCCTCAAACATCTCATTTCCAGCACATCCATCCTCCTACGCACAACTCTATCCATAGCCCACGCCTCGCAACCATACAACATTGTTGGAACCACTATTCCTTCAAACATACCCATTTTTGCTTTCCGAGATAATGTTCTCGACTTCCACACATTCTTCAAGGCTCCCAGAATTTTCGCCCCCTCCCCCACCATATGATCCATTTCCGCTTCCATGGTTCCATTCGCTGTCAGATCCACTCCCAGATATCTAAAACACTTTACTTCCTCAAGTTTTTCTCCATTCAAACTTACCTCCCAATTGACTTGACCCTCAACCCTACTGTACCTAATTACCTTGCTCTTATTCATATTCACTCTTAACTTTCTTCTTTCACACTCTTTACCAAACTCAGTCACCAGCTTCTGCAGTTTCTCACATGAATCAGCCACCAGCGCTGTATCATCAGCAAACAACAACTGACTCACTTCCCAAGCTCCCTTATCCCTCTTGCCCCTCTTTCCAAAACTCTTGCATTCACCTCCCTAACAACCCCATCCATAAACAAATTAAACAACCATGGCGACATCACACACCCCTGCCGCAAACCTACATTCACTGAGAACCAATCACTTTCCTCTCTTCCTACACGCACACATGCCTTACATCCTTGATAAAAACTTTTCACTGCTTCTAACAACTTGCCTCCCACACCATATATTCTTAATACCTTCCACAGAGCATCTCTATCAACTATATCATATGCCTTCAATATATATATATATATATATATATATATATATATATATATATATATATATATATATATATATATATATATATGTATTGCGAGGACGCCATTTGGTAAACATATAATTGTCCAAGGCAGACAACGAGCGCATCATAAACTTTTATGTAGGACAAGATGGTGAATTGTTTACAAATTTCATTAACAATAAAGTTATCCAATTAGTATAGACCTTTACAAATATCAAGGTTATAATTCTTTGTATATCTAATAATAGATGATACAATGATATTTTTCGTGGTCCTGGCAGTTAGAGCTAATAACTGAGATGGCCATCACTCCAGTCAGTGCAATGATCATAGTTTTTGACGTGATTATACAGGGCTTTTGATTCTTGCCCTGCTCCTATGATATGTTTATGTTGCTTAAGTCTAACAAAATGATACTTACCAGTCTGCTCAACATAAAACTTATCACAATATCTATATAGCACTTTATGGATGCATTCAGGAGAGTTTTCTGGTGAGTTTCTGATTAAGATATTCTGTACAGTATTATTGTTGCTGAAGGCAACATTTGCATTAAAGGATTTAAGCGACATGGGAGGTGAAGTAAAATTATTATCGAAAGGGGGAACTAAAAGATTGTTGCTGTCAATGGGAGTTTTGCACTTAACTCTATAAAATGATTTCTTTGCTAACTTAAAAGATCTGTCAATGAAAGATCTAGGGTACCTAAACTTAGATCCAATAGAATATATCTTCTGAAACTCATCAACAATAAAATCTGGACTGCAAATACGTAATGCCCTAAGGGACATAGATTGAAATGATGATGATTTAACTCAGTCATGTTGAGATAAGAAATAATGGATATATAAGCATGCATTGGTAGGTTTTCTGTATATG
Organism: Panulirus ornatus; assembly: GCF_036320965.1. Lineage (NCBI taxonomy): Eukaryota > Metazoa > Arthropoda > Malacostraca > Decapoda > Palinuridae > Panulirus > Panulirus ornatus. The sequence goes on along the minus strand of NC_092234.1, from coordinate 28,954,332 downwards.
CTCAATTTAAACTTGTTTCCTTGCCTATGGATCATGCAATCTAAAGATGGTAACATACCGTTACTT
>NC_092234.1:28941766-28946766 GCF_036320965.1 Panulirus ornatus | reverse complement strand
CCAACCCAACCCCATAAACAGGTATATACATACACGTCCACACACGCAAATATACATACCTACTCAGCTTTCAATGGTTTACCCCAGACGCTTCACATGCCCTGATTCAATCCACTGACAGCACGTCAACCCCGGTATACCACATCGATCCAATTCACTCTATTTCTTGCCCTCCTTTCACCCTCCTGCATGTTCAGGCCCCGATCACACAAAATCTTTTTCACTTCATCTCTCCACCTCCAATTTGGTCTGCCACTTCTCCTCGTTCCCTTCATCTCCGACACATATATTCTCTTGGTCAATCTTTCCTCACTCATTCTCTCCATGTGCCCAAACCATTTCAAAACACCCTCTTCTGCTCTCTCAACCACGCTCTTTTTATTTCCACACATCTCTCTTACCCTTACGTTACTTACTCGATCAAACCACCTCACACCACACATTGTCCTCAAACATCTCATTTCCAGCACATCCACCCTCCTGCGCACAACTCTATCCATAGCCTACGCCTCGCAACCATACAACATCGTTGGAACCACTATTCCTTCAAACATACCCATTTTTGCTTTCCGAGATAATGGTTCGACTTCCACACATTCTTCAAGGCTCACAGGATTTTCGCCCCCTCCCCCACCATATGATTCACTTCCGCTTCCATAGTTCCATCCGCTACCAAATCCACTCCCAGATATCTAAATCACTTCACTTCCTCCAGTTTTTCTCCATTCAAACTTACCTCCCAGTTGACTTGTCCCTCAACCCTACTGTACCTGATAACCTTGCTCTTATTCACATTTACTCTCAGCTTTCTTCTCTCACACACTTTACAAAACTCAGTCACCAGTTCTGCAGTTTCTCACATGAATCAGCCACTAGCGCTGTATCATCAGCGAAGAACAATTGACTCACTCCCAAGATCTTCCATCCACAACAGACTGCATATATGCCCCTCTTTCCAAAACTCTTGCATTCACCATGGAGACATCACGCACCCCTGCCGCAAACCAAAATTCACTGAGAACCAATCACTTTCCTAACTTCCTACACGCACACATTCCTTATATCCTCGATAAACCTTTTCACTGCTTCTAGTAACTTGCCTCCGACACCATATGTTCTTAATACCTTCCACAAAGCATCTCCATCAACTCTATCATATGCCTTCTCCAGATCCATAAATGCTACATGAAAATCCATTTGCCTTTCTAAGTATTTCTCACATACATTCTTCAAAGCAAACACCTGTTCCACACATCCTCTACCATTTCTGATACCACACTGCTATTCCCAATCTGATGTTTAGTACATGCCTTCACCCTCTCAATCAATACCCTCCCATATAATTTCCCATGAATACGCAAGAAACTTATACCTCTTTAATTTGAGCACTCACTTTTATCCCCTATGCCTTTGTACAATGGCACTATGCAAGCATTCCGCCAATCCTCAGGCACCTCACCATGAGTCATACATACATTAAATAACCTTACCAACCAGTCAACAATACAGTCATCCCCTTTTTTAATAAATTCCACTGCAATACCATCCAAACCCGCTGCTTTGCCGGCTTTCATCTTCACAAAACTTTTACTACCTCTTCTCTGTTTACCAAATCATTTTCCCTAACACTCACTTTGCACACCACCTCGACCAAAACACCCTATATCTGCCACTCTATCATCAAACACATTCAACAAACCTTCAAAATACTCACTCCATCTCCTTCTCACATCACCACTACTTGTTATCTTCTCCACATTAGCCCACTTCACTGAAGCTCCCATTTGTTCCCTTGTCTTACGAATTTTATTTACCTCCTTTCAAAACGTCTTTTTATTCGCCCTAAAATCAAATGATACTGTCGCACCCCAATTCTCATTTGCCCTCTTTTTCACCTCTTGCATCTTTCTCTTGAACACCTGCCTCTTTCTTTTATACATCTCCCACTCATTTGAATTATATCCATGCATTAATTGTCCAAATGCCTCTTCTTCTCTTTCACTAATAATCTTACTTCTTCATCCCACCACTCACTACCCTTTCTTATCTGCCCACCTCCCACGCTTCTCATGCCACAAGCATCTTTTGCGAAAGCCATCACTGCTTACCTAATTACATCCCATTCCTCCCCCACTCCCCTTACGTCCTTTATATATATATATATATATATATATATATATATATATATATATATATATATATATATATATATATATATATATATATATATATATATATATATTTTCCTTTTTTTTTATACTTTGTCACTGTCTCCCGCGTTTGCGAGGTAGCGCAAGGAAACAGACGAAAGAAATGGCCCAACCCCCCCTATACACATGTATATACATACGTCCACACACGCAAATATACATACCTACACAGCTTTCCATGGTTTACCCCAGACGCTTCACATGCCTTGATTCAATCCACTGACAGCACGTCAACCCCGGTATACCACATCGCTCCAATTCACTCTATTCCTTGCCCTCCTTTCACCCTCCTGCATGTTCAGGCCCCGATCACACAAAATCTTTTTCACTCCATCTTTCCACCTCCAATTTGGTCTCCCTCTTCTCCTTGCTCCCTCCACCTCCGACACATATATCCTCTTGGTCAATCTTTCCTCACTCATCCTCTCCATGTGCCCAAACCACTTCAAAACACCCTCTTCTGCTCTCTCATCCACGCTCTTTTTATTTCCACACATCACTCTTACCCTTACGTTACTCACTCGATCAAACCACCTCACACCACACATTGTCCTCAAACATCTCATTTCCAGCATATCCATCCTCCTGCGCACAACTCTATCCATAGCCCACGCCTCGCAACCATACAACATTGTTGGAACCACTATTCCTTCAAACATACCCATTTTTGCTTTCCGAGATAATGTTCTCGACTTCCACACATTCTTCAAGGCTCCCAGAATTTTCGCCCCCTCCCCCACCCTATGATCCACTTCCGCTTCCATGGTTCCATCCGCTGCCAGATCCACTCCCAGATATCTAAAACACTTCACTTCCTCCAGTTTTTCTCCATTCAAACTCACCTCCCAATTGACTTGACCCTCAACCCTACTGTACCTAATAACCTTGCTCTTATTCACATTTGCTCTTAACTTTCTTCTTCCAAACACTTTACCAAACTCAGTCACCAGCTTCTGCAGTTTCTCACATGAATCAGCCACCAGCGCTGTATCATCAGCGAACAACAACTGACTCACTTCCCAAGCTCTCTCATCCACAACAGACTTCATACTTGCCCCTCTTTCCAAAACTCTTGCATTTACCTCCCTAACAACCCCATCCATAAACAAATTAAACAACCATGGAGACATCACACACCCCTGCCGCAAACCTACATTCATTGAGAACCAATCACTTTCCTCTCTTCCTACACGTACACATGCCTTACATCCTCGATAAAAACTTTTCACTGCTTCTAACAACTTTCCTCCCACACCATATATTCTTAATACCTTCCACAGAGCATCTCTATCAACTCTATCATATGCCTTCTCCAGATCCATAAATGCTACATACAAATCCATTTGCTTTTCTAAGTATTTCTCACATACATTCTTCAAAGCAAAAACCTGATCCACAAATCCTCTACCACTTCTGAAACCACACTGCTCTTCCCCAATCTGATGCTCTGTACATGCCTTCACCCTCTCAATCAATACCCTCCCATATAATTTACCAGGAATACTCAACAAACTTATACCTCTGTAATTTGAGCACTCACTCTTATCCCCTTTGCCTTTGTACAATGGCACTATGCACGCATTCCGCCAATCCTCAGGCACCTCACCATGAGTCATACATACATTAAATAACCTTACCAACCAGTCAACAATACAGTCACCCCCTTTTTTAATAAATTCCACTGCAATACCATCCAAACCTGCTGCCTTGCCGGCTTTTATCTTCCGCAATATATATATATATATATATATATATATATATATATATATATATATATATATATATATATATATATATATATATATATATATTTTTTTTTTTTTTTTTTTTTTTTTTGCTTTGTCGCTGTCTCCCGCGTTTGCGAGATAGCGCAAGGAAACAGACGAAAGAAATGGCCCATCCCACCCCCATACACATGTATATTCATACGTCCACACACGCAAATATACATACCTACACAGCTTTCCATGGTTTACCCCAGACGCTTCACATGCCCTGATTCAATCCACTGACAGCACGTCAACCCCGGTATACCACATCGCTGCAATTCACTCTATTCCTTGCCCTCCTTTCACCCTCCTGCATTTTCAGGCCCCGATCACACAAAATCTTTTTCACTCCATCTTTCCACCTCCAATTTGGTCTCCCTCTTCTCCTCGTTCCCTCCACCTCCGACACATATATCCTCTTTGTCAATCTTTCCTCACTCATTCTCTCCATGTGCCCAAACCATTTCAAAACACCCTCTTCTGCTCTCTCAACCACGGTCATTTTATTTCCACACATCTCTCTTACCCTTACGTTACTTACTCGATCAAACCACCTCACACCACACATTGTCCTCAAACATCTCATTTCCAGCACATCCATCCTCCTGCGCACAACTCTATCCATAGCCCACGCCTCGCAACCATACAACATTGTTGGAACCACTATTCCTTCAAACATACCCATTTTTGCTTTTCGAGATAATGTTCTCGACTTCCACACATTCTTCAAGGCTCCCAGAATTTTCGCCCCCTCCCCCGCCCCCTCCTCGCATGCGAAAATCCTGGGAGCCTTGAAGAATGTGTGGAAGTCGAGAACATTATCTCGGAAAGCAAAAATGGGTATGTTTGAAGGAATACTGCTTTCAACAATGTTGTATGGTTGCGAGGCGTGGGCTATGGATAGAGTTGTGTGTGCAGGAGGATGGATGTGCTGGAAATGAGATGTTTGAGGACAACGTGTGTGTGAGGTGGTTTGATCGAGTAAGTAACGAAAGGGTAAGAGAGATGTGTGGAAATAAAA
>NC_092234.1:28926952-28936952 GCF_036320965.1 Panulirus ornatus | reverse complement strand
ATTGGTGCCGATGCCCCTGGGTATGAGAAGAAAGATCATGATGTGAAGAGCTTGTAGATTTGTGTGCTGAAAAAGAACTGATGATTGGGAATACCTGGTTTAAAAAGAGAGATAAACATAAGGATACGTATTTAAGTAGGAGAAAAGGCCAGAGACCGTTATTGGATTATGTATTAAATGATAGGCGCGTGAAAGAGAGACTTTTGAATGTTATTGTGCTAAGAGGTGCAACTGGATCATTATCTTGTGGAGGCGAAGGTGAAGATTTTTAGAGGTTTTCAGAAAAGAAGTGAGAATGTTGGAGTGAAGAAAGTGATGAAAGTATAGAGCTAGGGAAGGAGACTTTTGTGAGTAAGAGCGAGGAGACACTGTGTGCAGAATGGAAGAAAGTCATATCAAAGGACGTGAGGCTAGTGGGTAAGGAATGGGATGTATTTAAGGAAGCAGTGATATCTTGCGCAAAACATCATTGTGGCATGAGAAGCGTGGGAGATGGGCAGATTAGAAAGAGAAGTGAGTGGAGGGATAAAGAAGTAAGATTATTACTGAAATAGAAGAAAGAGATATTTCGACTACTTTTTAAGGGGAATAGTCTAAATGAGTGGGAGAAAGGTGCAAGAGGTGAAAAAGAGGGCAAATTAGAGTTAGGGTGAGAGAGTATCATTAAATTTTAGGGAGAATATAAAGATGTTTTGGAAGGAGGTAAAACAAGAGAACAAGAGAACAAATGGAAACGTCAGTGACAGAGGGCTAATGGGGAGGTAATAACAATTAATGGTGATGTAAGGAGATAGAATGAGTATTTTGAAGGTTTGTTGAATGTGTTAGATGATAGAGTGGCAGATATAGGGTGTTTTGGTCGAGGTGGTGTGCGGAGTAAGAGCACCAGTAAGAATGATTTGGTAAACAGAGAAGAGGTAGTGAAAGCTTTGCGGAAGATGAAAGCCGGCAGGACGGCGGGTTTGGATGGAATTGCAGTGGAATATATTAAAAAAGTGGGTGACTGTGTTGTTGACTGGTTGGTGAGGATATTTCATGTAAATATGGTTCATGGTGAAGTGCCTGAAGATTAGCGAAATGCATGCATAGTGCCATTGTACAAAGGTAAAGGCATAAATGTGAGTGTTCAAATCACAGAGGTATAAGTTTGTTCAGTATTCCTGGTAAATTACATGGGGGGGTATTGATTGAGGGGGTGAAGGTATAAACAGAGCATCAGGTTGCAAAGTAGTGTTGTTTCACTGGAATTTATTAAAAGAGGGGGTGACTGTGTTGTTGACTGGTTGGTGTGGATGTTTAATGTATATATGATGTATATATGGTTCATGGTGAAGTGCCTGAGGATTGGCGGAATGTATGCATAGCTCCATTGTACAAAGGCAATGGGATAAAGGTGAGTGTTTAAATTACAGAGGTATAAGTTTGTTCAGTATTCCTGGGAAATTATATGGGAGTGTATTGACTGAAAGGGTGAAGGCATAAACAGAGCATCAGATCGGAGATCAGTGTAGTTTCAGAAGTGGTAGAGGATGTATGGATCAGGTGTTTGCTTTGAAGAATGTATGTGAGAAATACTTAGAAAAACAGATTGATTTGTATGTAGCATTTATCGATCTGGAGAAGGCATATGATAGAGTTGATATAGATGTTCTGTTGAAGATATCAAAAGTATATGGTGTGGGAAGCAAGTTGCTAAAAGCAGTGAACAGTTTTTTATCGAGGATGTAAGGCATGTGTACGAGTTGGAAGAGATGAAAGTGATTGTCTCTCGGTGAATCTTGGTTGGCAGGGGTGCGTGATGTCTCCATGGTTGTTTAATCTGTTTATGGATTGGGTTGTCAGTGAGGTGAATGCAAGAGTTTTGGAAAGTGGGGCAAGTATGCAGTCTGTTGTGGATGAGAGGGCTTGGAAAGTGAGTCAGTTGTTGTTCGCTGATGAAACAGCGCTGGTTGCTGATTCGGGTGAGAAACTGCAGAAGCTGGTGACTGAGTTTGGTAAAGTGTGTGAAAGAAGAAAGCTGAATGTAAATGTGAATAAGAGCAAGGTTATTAGGAACAGTAGGGTTGAGGGAAAAGTCAACTGGGAGGTAAGTTTGAATGGAGAAAAACTGGAGGAGGTGAAGTGATTGAAATATTTGAGAGTCGATTTGGCAGCGGATAGAGCCATGGAAGCGGAAGTGAACAACACGGTTGGGGAGTGGGCGAAGGTTCTTGGAACGTTGAAGAATATGTTGAGGGCTAGAATGTTATCTCGGCAAGCAAAAATGGGTATGTTTGAGGGAATAGTGGTTCCAAGAATGTTATATGGTTATGAGGCATGGGCGTTAGATAAGGTTGTGCGGAGTAGGGAGGATGCGTTGGAAATGAGATGTTTGAGGACAATATGTGGTGTGAGATGGTTTGATCGAGCAAGTAATGGAAGGGTAAGAGATATATGTGGTAATAAAAAGAGGTTAGTTGAGAGAGCAGAAGAGGGCGTGTTGAAAAGATTTGGTCACATGGAGAGAAGTGAAGAATGATTGATAGAGTATGTATATGTCAGAGTTGGAGGGAACGTAGAGAAGTGGGAGACCAAATTGGAGGTAGAAGGATGGAGTGAAAAACATTTCGAGCGATCGTGTCCTGAACATACAGGAGGGTGAAAGGCGTGCAAGAAATAGAGTGAATTGGAACGATATGGGTTTGCAGGGTTGACGCGCTGTCAATAGATTGAGGCAGGGCATGTGAAGAGTCTGCGGTAAACCATGGAAAGTTTTTGGGGCCTTTATGTGGAAAAGGAACTGTTGTACCGGTGCACTTCACATGATAGCTAGAGTCTCAGTGTGAATGTATGCGGACTCTGTTCTCCTTTCTTAGCAGAAGGTATGTATGCTCTATGAAGGTGCGCGTTCATGTGCACTTTGTTCGTATGTATAAGTTTATTTTTCTATTTATTTTCTTATCATACTTTGTCGCTCTCTCCCACGTTAGGGAAGTAGCACAAGGAAACACACGGACGAATGGGCCAACCCACCCTCATGCACATGTATATACATGTATATATATATATATATATATATATATATATATATATATATATATATATATATATATATATATATATATATATATATATATATATATATATGATGATACAGCGCTGGTGGCTGATTCATGTGAGAAACTGCAGAAGCTGGTGACTGAGTTTGGTAAAGTGTGTGGAAGAAGAAAGTTAAGAGTAAATGTGAATAAGAGCAAGGTTATTAGGTACAGTAGGGTTGAGGGTCAAGTCAATTGGGAGGTGAGTTTGAATGGAGAAAAACTGGAGGAAGTGAAGTGTTTTAGATATCTGGGAGTGGATCTGGCAGCGGATGGAACCATGGAAGCGGAAGTGGATCATAGGGTGGGGGAGGGGGCGAAAATTCTGGGGGCCTTGAAGAATGTGTGGAAGTCGAGAACATTATCTCGGAAAGCAAAAACGGGTATGTTTGAAGGAATAGTGGTTCCAGCAATGTTGTATGGTTGCGAGGCGTGGGCTATGGATAGAGTTCTGCGCAGGAGGATGGATGTGCTGGAAATGAGATGTTTGAGGACAATGTGTGGTGTGAGGTGGTTTGATTGAGTGAGTAACGTAAGGGTAAGAGAGATGTGTGGAAATAAAAAGAGCGTGGTTGAGAGAGCAGAAGAGGGTGTTTTGAAGTGGTTTGGGCACATGGAGAGAATGAGTGAGGAAAGATTGACCAAGAGGATATATGTGTCGGAGGTGGAGGGAACGAGAAGAGGGAGACCAAATTGGAGGTGGAAAGATGGAGTGAAAAAGATTTTGTGTGATCGGGGCCTGAACATGCAGGAGGGTGAAAGGAGGGCAAGGAATAGAGTGAATTGGAGCGATGTAGTATACCGGGGTTGACGTGCTGTCAGTGGATTGAATCAAGGCATGTGAAGCATCTGGGGTAAACCATGGAAAGCTGTGTAGGTATGTATATTTGCGTGTGTGAACGTATGTATATACATGTGTATGGGGGTGGGTTGGGCCATTTCTTTCGTCTGTTTCCTTGCGCTACCTCGCAAACGCGGGAGACAGCGACAAAGTATAATAAAAAAAAAATATATATATATATATACAGGAGGTCGAGGTGGTGTGCAAAGTGAGAGGGTTAGGGAAAATGATTTGGTAAACAGAGAAGAGGTAGTAAAAGCTTTACGGAAGATGAAAGCCGGCAAGGCAGCATGTTTGGATGGTATTGCAGTGGAATTTATTAAAAAAGGGGGTGACTGTATTGTTGACTGGTTGGTAAGGTTATTTAATGTATGTATGATTCATAGTGAGGTGCCTGAGGATTGGCGGAATGCTTCCATAGTGCCATTGTACAAAGGCAAAGGGGATAAGGGTGAGTGCTCAAATTACAGAGGTATAAGTTTGTTGAGTATTCCTGGTAAATTATATAGGAGGGTATTAACTGAGAGGGTGAAGGCATGTACAGAGCATCAGTTTGGGAAAGAGCAGTGTGGTTTCAGAAGTGGTAGAGGATGTGTGGATCAGGTGTTTGCTTTGAAGAATGTATGTGAGAAATACTTACAAAAACAAAGGGATTTGTATGTAGCATTTATGGATCAAGAGAAGGCATATGATAGAGTTGATAGAGATGCTCTGTGGAAGGTATTAAGAATATATGGTGTGGGAGGAAAGTTGTTAGAAGCAGTGAAAAGTTTTTATCGAGGATGTAAGGCATGTGTACGTGTAGAAAGAGAGGAAAGTGATTGGTTCTCAGTGAATGTAGGTTTGCGGCAGGGGTATGTGATGTCTCCATGGTTGTTTAATTTGTTTATGGATGGGGTTGTTAGGGAGGTGAATGCAACAGTTGTGGAAAGAGGGGCAAGTATGCAGTCTGTTGTAGATGGGAGAGCTTGGGAAGTGAGTCAGTTGTTGTTCGCTGATGATACAGCGCTGGTGGCTGATTCATGTGAGAAACTGCAGAAACTGGTGACTGAGTTTGGTAAAGTGTGTGAAAGAAGAAAGTTAAGAGTAAATGTGAATAAGAGCAAGGTTATTAGGTACAGTAGGGTTGAGGGTTAAGTCAATTGGAAGGTAAGTTTGAATGGAGAAAAACTGGAGGAAGTGAAGTGTTTTAGATATCTGGGAGTGGATCTGGCAGCGGATGGAACCATGGATGCGGAAGTGAATAATAGGGTGGGGGAGGGGGCGAAAATTCTGAGAGCCTTGAAAAATGTTTGGAAGTCGAGAACATTATCTCGGAAAGCAAAAATGGGTATGTTTGAAGGAATAGTGGTTCCAACAATGTTGTATGGTTACGAGGCGTAGTCTATGGATAGAGTTGTGCGCAGGAGGGTGGATGTGCTGGAAATGAGATGTTTTAGGACAATATGTGGTGTGAGGTAGTTTGATCGAGTAAGTAATGTAAGGGTAAGAGAGATGTGTGGAAATAAAAAGAGTGTGGTTGAGAGAGCAGAAGAGGGTGTTTTGAAATGGTTTGGTCACATGGAGAGAATGAGTGAGGAAAGATTGACCAAGAAGATATATGTGTCGGCGGTGTAGGTAACGTGGAGAAGTGGGACACGAAATTGGAGGTGGAAAGATGGAGTGAAAAAGATTTTGAGTGATCTGGGCCTGAACATGCAGGAGGGTGAAAGGCGTGCAAGGAATAGAGTGAATTGGAACGATGTGGTATACCGGGTCGACGTGCTGTCAATGGATTGAACCAGGGCATGTGAAGCGTCTGGGGTCAACCATGGTAACTTGTGTGGGGCCTGAATGTGGAAAGGGAGGTGTGGTTTCGGTGCATTATTACATGACAGCTAGAGACTGAGTGTGAACGAATGGGGAGTTTGGTGTCTTTTCCTAGCGCTACATCGAACACATGAGGGGGGAGGGGGTTGTTATTCCATGTGTGGCGAGTTGGCGATGGGAACAAATAAAGGCAGACAGTATGAATTATGCACATGTGTATATATGTATATGTCTCTGTGTGTATATATATAGGTGTACATTGAGATGTATAGGTATGTATATTTGCGTGTGTGGACGTGTATGTATATACATGTGTATGTGGGAGGGTTGGGCCATTCTTTCTTCTGTTTTCTTGCGCTACCTCGCTAACGCGGGAGACAGCGACAAAGAAAAATAAATAAATAAACATAATATATATATATATATATATATATATATATATATATATATATATATATATATATATATATATAAATATATATATATATATATATATATATATATATATATATATATATATATATATATATATATATATATATATATATATATATATATATATATATATATATATATATATATATATATATATGAAAAATGTGTGGAAGTCGAGAACATTATCTCGGAAAGCAAAAATGGGTATGTTTGAAGGAATAGTGGTTCCAACAATGTTGTATGGTTGCGAGGCGTGGGCTATGGATAGAGATGTGCGCAGGAGGATGGATGTGCTGGAAATGAGATGTTTGAGGACAATGTGTGGTGTGAGGTGGTTTGATCGAGTAAGTAACGTAAGGGTAAGAGAGATGTGTGGAAATAAAAAGAGCGTGGTTGAGAGAGCAGAAGAGGGTGTTTTGAAATGGTTTGGGCACATGGAGAGAATGAGTGAGGAAAGATTGACCAAGAGGATATATGTGTCGGAGGTGGAGGGAACGAGGAGAAGAGGGAGACCAAATTGGAGGTGGAAAGATGGAGTGAAAAAGATTTTGTGTGATCGGGGCCTGAACATGCAGGAGGGTGAAAGGAGGGCAAGGAATAGAGTGAATTGGAGCGATGTGGTATACAGGGGTTGACGTGCTGTCAGTGGATTGAATCAAGGCATGTGAAGCGTCTGGGGTAAACCATGGAAGGCTGTGTAGGTATGTATATTTGCGTGTGTGGACGTATGTACATGTGTATGGGGGGGGGGTTGGGCCATTTCTTTCGTCTGTTTCCTTGCGCTACCTCGCAAACGCGGGAGACAGCGACAAAGTATGAAAAAAAAAAAAAAAAAAAATATATATATATATATATATATATATATATATATATATATATATATATATATATATATATATATATATATATATATATATATATATATATATATATATATATATATATATATATATATATATATATATATATATATATATATATATATATATATATATATATATATATATATATATATATATATATATATATATATATATATATATATATATATATATATATATATATATATATATATATATATATATATATATATATATATATATATATATATATATATATATATATATATATATATATATATATATATATATATATATATATATATGTATATATGTATACACATATATATATATATATATATATATATATATATATATATATATATATATATATATATATATATATATATATATATATATATATATATATATATATATATATATATATATATATAGATAGGTAGTATGTTTGAGGAAAGGAACCTGGATGTTTTGGCTCTGAGTGAAACGAAGCTCAAGGGTAAAGGGGAAGAGTGGTTTGGAAATGTCTGGGGAGTGAAGTCAGGGGTTAGTGAGAGGACAAGAGCAAGGGAAGGAGTAGCAATACTCCTGAAACAGGAGTTGTGGGAGTATGTGATAGAATGTAAGAAAGTAAATTCTCGATTAATATGGGTAAAATTGAAAGTTGATGGAGAGAGGTGGGTGATTATTGGTGCATATGCACCTGGGCATGAGAAGAAAGATCATGAGAGGCAAGTGTTTTGGGAGCAGCTAAATGAGTGTGTTAGCGGTTTTGATGCACGAGACCGGGTTATAGTGATGGGTGATTTGAATGCAAAGGTGAGTAATGTGGCAGTTGAGTGAATAATTGGTATGCATGGGGTGTTCAGTGTTGTAAATGGAAATGGTGAAGAGCTTGTAGATTTATGTGCTGAAAAAGGACTGATGATTGGGAATACCTGGTTTAAAAAGCGAGATATACATAAGTATACTTATGTAAGTAGGAGAGATGGCCAGAGAGCGTTATTGGATTACGTGTTAATTGACAGGCGTGCGAAAGAGAGACTTTTGGATGTTAATGTGCTGAGAGGTGCAACTGGAGGGATGTCTGATCATTATCTTGTGGAGGCTAAGGTGAAGATTAGTATGGGTTTTCAGAAAAGAGGAGTGAATGTTGGGGTGAAGAAGGTGGTGAGAGTAAGTGAGCTTGGGAAGGAGACCTGTGTGGGGAAGTACCAGGAGAGACTGTGTACAGAATGGAAAAAGGTGAGAACAATGGAAGTAAGGGGAGTGGGGGAGGAATGGGATGTATTTAGGGAATCAGTGATGGATTGCGCAAAAGATGCTTGTGGCATGAGAAGAGTGGGAGGTGGGCTGTTTAGAAAGGGTAGTGAGTGGTGGGATGAAGAAGTAAGAGTATTAGTGAAAGAGAAGAGAGAGGCATTTGGACGATTTTTGCAGGGAAAAAATGCAATTGAGTGGGAGAAGTATAAAAGAAAGAGACAGGAGGTCAAGAGAAAGGTGCAAGAGGTGAAAAAAAGGGCAAATGAGAGTTGGGGTGAGAGACTATCAGTAAATTTTAGGGAGAATAAAAAGATGTTCTGGAAGGAGGTAAATAGGGTGCGTAAGACAAGGGAGCAAATGGGAACTTCAGTGAAGGGCGTAAATGGGGAGGTGATAACAAGTAGCGGTGATGTGAGAAGGAGATGGAATGAGTATTTTGAAGGTTTGTTGAATGTGTCTGATGACAGAGTGGCAGATATAGGGTGTGTGGGTCGAGGTGGTGTGCAAAGTGAGAGGGTTAGGGAAAATGATTTGGTAAACAGAGAAGAGGTAGTAAAAGCTTTGCGGAAGATGAAAACCGGCAAGGCAGCAGGTTTGGATGGTATTGCAGTGGAATTTATTAAGAAAGGGGGTGACTGTATTGTTGACTGGTTGGTAAGGTTATTTAATGTATGTATGACTCATGGTGAGGTGCCTGAGGATTGGCGGAATGCGTGCGTAGTGCCATTGTACAAAGGCAAAGGGGATAAGAGTGAGTGCTCAAATTACAGAGGTATAAGTTTGTTGAGTATTCCTGGTAAATTATATGGGAGGGTATTGATTGAGAGGGTGAAGGCATGTACAGAGCATCAGATTGGGGAAGAGCAGTGCGGTTTCAGAAGTGGTAGAGGATGTGTGGATCAGGTGTTTGCTTTGAAGAATGTATGTGAGAAATACTTAGAAAAGCAAATGGATTTGTATGTAGCATTTATGGATCTGGAGAAGGCATATGATAGAGTTGATAGAGATGCTCTGTGGAAGGTATTAAGAATATATGGTGTGGGAGGCAAGTTGTTAGAAGCAGTGAAAAGTTTTTATCGAGGATGTAAGGCATGTGTACGTGTAGGAAGAGAGGAAAGTGATTGGTTCTCAGTGAATGTAGGTTTGCGGCAGGGGTGTGTGATGTCTCCATGGTTGTTTAATTTGTTTATGGATGGGGTTGTAAGGGAGGTAAATGCAAGAGTCCTGGAAAGAGGGGCAAGTATGAAGTCTGTTGGGGATGAGAGAGCTTGGGAAGTGAGTCAGTTGTTGTTCGCTGATGATACAGCGCTGGTGGCTGATTCATGTGAGAAACTGCAGAAGCTGGTGACTGAGTTTGGTAAAGTGTGTGGAAGAAGAAAGTTGAGAGTAAATGTGAATAAGAGCAAGGTTATTAGGTACAGTAGGGGTGAGGGTCAAGTCAATTGGGAGGTGAGTTTGAATGGAGAAAAACTGGAGGAAGTGAAGTGTTTTAGATATCTGGGAGTGGATCTGTCAGCGGATGGAACCATGGAAGCGGAAGTGGATCATAGGGTGGGGGAGGGGGCGAAAATTTTGGGAGCCTTGAAAAATGTGTGGAAGTCGAGAACATTATCTCGGAAAGCAAAAATGGGTATGTTTGAGGGAATAGTGGTTCCAACAATGTTGTATGGTTGCGAGGCGTGGGCTATGGATAGAGATGTGCGCAGGAGGATGGA
>NC_092234.1:28909452-28924452 GCF_036320965.1 Panulirus ornatus | reverse complement strand
ACCATCCAAACCTGCTGCCTTGCCGGCTTTCATCTTCCGCAAAGCTTTTACTACCTCTTCTCTGTTTACCAAATCATTTTCCCTAATCCTCTCACTTTGCACACCACCTCGAACAAAACACCCTATATCTGCCACTCTATCATCAAACACATTCAACAAACCTTCAAAATACTCACTCCATCTCCTTCTCACATCACCACTACTTGTTATCACCTCCCCATTTGCGCCCTTCACTGTAGTTCCTATTTGCTCCCTTGTCTTACGCACTTTATTTAGCTCCTTCCATAACATCTCTTTATTCTCCCTAAAATTTAATGATACTCTCTCACACCAACTCTCATTTGCCCTCTTTTTCACCTCTTGCACCTTTCTCTTGACCTCCTGTCTCTTTTTTTTATACATTTCCCACTCAATTGCATTTTTTCCCTTCAAAAATCGTCCAAATGCCTCTCTCTTCTCTTTCACTAATACTCTTACTTCTTCATCCCACCACTCACTACCCTTTCTAATCAACCCACCTCCTACTCTTCTCATGCCACAAGCATCTTTTGCGCAATCCATCACCGATTCCCTAAATACATCCCATTCCTCCCCCACTCCCCTTACTTCCATTGTTGATAGAGTTGATAGAGATGCTCTGTGGAAGGTAATAAGAATTTATGGTGTGGGAGGCAAGTTGTTAGAAGCAGTGAAAAGTTTTTATCGAGGATGTAAGGCATGTGTACGTGTAGGAAGAGAGGAAAGTGATTGGTTCTCAGTGAATGTAGGTTTCCGGCAAGGGTGTGTGATGTCTCCATGGTTGTTTAATTTGTTTATGGATGAGGTTGTTAGGGAGGTGAATGCAAGAGTTTTGGAAAGAGGGGCAAGTATGAAGTCTGTTGTGGATGAGAGAGCTTGGGAAGTGAGTCAGTTGTTCGCTGATGATACAGCGCTGGTGGCTGATTCATGCGAGAAACTGCAGAAGCTGGTGACTGAGTTTCGTAAAGTGTGTGAAAGAAGAAAGTTCACAGTAAATGTGAATAAGAGCAAGGTTATTAGGTACAGTAGGGTTGAGGGTCAAGTCAATTCGGAGGTAAGTTTGAATGGAGAAAAACTGGAGGAAGTGAAGTGTTTTAGATATCTGGTAGTGGATCTGGCAGCGGATGGAACCATGGAAGCTGAAGTGGATCATAGGGTGGGGGAAGGGGCGAAAATCCTGGGAGCCTTGAAGAATGTGTGGAAGTCTAGAACATTATCTCGGAAAGCAAAAATGGGTATGTTTGAAGGAATAGTGTTTTCAGCAATGTTGTATGGTTGCGACGCGTGGGCTATGGATAGAGTTGTGCGCATGAGGATGGATGTGCTGGAAATGAGATGTTTGAGGACAATATGTGGTGTGAGGTGGTTTGATCGAGTAAGTAATGTAAGGGTAAGAGAGATGTGTGGAAATAAAAAGAGCGTGGTTGAGAGAGCAGAAGAGGATGTTTTGAAATGGTTTGGGCACATGGAGAGAATGAGTAAGGAAAGATTGACCAAGAGGATATATGTGTCGGAGGTGGATTGAACGTGGAGAAGTGGTAGACCAAATTGGAAGTGGAAAGATGCAGTGAAAAAGATTTTGTGTGATCGGGGTCTGAACATGCAGGAGGGTGAAAGGAGGGCAAGGAATAGAGTGAATTGGATCGATGTGTTATACCGGGGTTGACGTGCTGTCAGTGGATTGATTCAGGGCATGTGAAGCGTCTGGGGTATACCATGGAAAGCTGTGTAGGTATGTATATTTGCGTGTGTGGACGTATGTATATACATGTGTATTGGGGTGGGTTGGGCCATTTCTTTCGTCTGTTTCCTTGCGCTACGTCACAAACGCGGGAGACAGCGACAAAGCAAAAAAAAAAAAAAAAAAAAAATATATATATATATATATATATATATATATATATATATATATATATATATATATATATATATATATATATATATATATATATATATATATATATATATATGTATATATATATATATATATATATATATATATATATATATATATATATATATATATATATATATATATATATATATATATATATATATATATATATATATATATATATATAAAGCACAATTATAAACACAAAGCAAGTCTACAGAATATTTTTGCTAGGAACATGCCAGGAATTTGTCTTAGACATCTAAAATTCTCAAAAACATTCATACATTCTAATTCTCACTCAAACCCACTTTCTGTTTCACTTCTTCCCATGTTCTGGCAGCAATTGATTTTGCACTGTCAGCGCCCTGATCTAGTAACTGATTAAGATGGCCACTCTCCTTTAAAAGCTGTTCTATTCTCTGTCTAATCGGGCTGAAGTGGTCTATGACAATATCAGCAACTAACAGCTTGTACTGTGCAGTGGTCAAGTTCTCACAGTCGGTACGGATGTCATCAAAGCTCTTTCCAGTTATTGAACTATGTATGGCTATCAGGTTTGACACTCCTGGTCGATTTTCTGCATCGTAATATACTGCAGAGGTGAAATCAGTTACAGCCTTCTTAAATTTTTCTCGTATACAATCTGGAGAGTCTGTGAGATTCATTCTACTCTTGGGATCCATCTCTAACTTCGACATTTTCCTGGCAGGCTGCCTAAGGCTTCTCACTCTTGCTGTTGTGTCATCATAAACCAATGAGCGAGGCAAAGTGAAGGTGTGACCAAATTTGTTGTTGAAGACCCGTGCTAGGTGAGCTGCCAACTGAATGTGTTGACGTTGGTCATCTCCCACAGGTACATGAGTGGCTCGGTAAAGTAATATATATATATATATATATATATATATATATATATATATATATATATATATATATATATATATATATATATATATATATATATATATATATATATATATATATATATATATATATATATATATATGTATATATATATATATATATATATATATATATATATATATATATATATATATATATATATATATATATATATATATTTATATATATGTATATATATCATTTTACTTTGTCGCTGTCTCCCGCGTTAGCGATGTAGCGCAAGGAAACAGACAAAGGAATGGCCCAACCAACCCACATACACATGTATATACATACACGTCCACACACGCAAATATACATACCTATACATCTCAACGTATACACAGACATATACGTATATACACATGTACATAATTCATACTGTCTGCCTTTATTCATTTCCCATCGGCATCCCGCCACACATGAAATAACAACCCCCTATCCCCGCATGTGCGTGAGGTAGCGCTAGGAAAAGACAACAAAGGCCACATTCCTTCACACTCAGTCTCTAGCTGTCATGTAATACTGCAGCGAAAACACAGCTCCCTTTCCACATTTAGGCTCCACAGAACTTTCCATGGTTTACCCCAGACGCTTCACAGGCCCTGGTTCAATCGATTGACATCATGTCGACATCGGTATACCACATCATTCCAATTCACTCTATTGTTTGCACGCCTTTCTTCCTCCTGCATGTTCAGGCCCCGATCACTCAAAATTTTCTTCACTCTATCTTTCCACCTCCAATTTGGTCTCCCACTTCTCCTCGTTCCCCCCACCTCTGATACATATACCCTCTTTTTCAATCTTTCCTCAATCATTCTTTCCATGTGACCAAACCATTTCAAAACACCCTCTTCCACTCTCTCAACCACACTTTTTTAATTACCACGCATCTCTGTTACCCTTTCATTACTTACTCCATCAAACCAGCTCACACCACATATTGTCCTCAAACATCTCATTTCCAGCACATCCACCCTCTTCTGCACAACTCTATAACCCACGCCTCGCAACCATATAACACTGTTGGAACCACTATTCCTTCAAACATACCTTTGTTTCTTTCCGAGATAATGTTCTCGACTTCCACATATTCTTCAACGCTCTCAGAACTCTCACCTCTTTCCCCCAACCTATGATTCACTTCCGCTTCTATGGTTCCATCCGCTGCCATATCCACTCCCAGATGTCTAAAACACTTTTCTTCCTCCAGTTTTTCTCCATTCAAACTTAGCTCCCAAGTTACTTGTCCCTCAACCTTACTGTACTTAACATCCTTGCTCTTATTCACATTCACTCTCAGCTTTCTTCTTTCACACACTTCACCAGCTTTTGCAGTTTCTCACACAGCGCTGTATCATCAGCGAACAACAACTGACTCACTTCCCAAGCTCTCTCATCTACAACTGACTCATACTTGCCCCCCTTTCAAAAACTCTTGTATTCATCTCCCTAACAACCCCATCCATAAACAAATTAAACAACCATGGAGACATCACACGACCCTGCAACAAACCAACATTCACTGAGAGCCAATCACTTTCCTCTCTTCCCACACGAACACATGACTCACAGCCTCGATAAAAACTTTTCACTGCTTCTTAGAACTTGCCTCCCACACCATATATTCTTAATACCTTCCACAAAGCATCTTTATCAACTCTATCATATGCCTTCTCCAGATCCTTAAATGCACGATACAAAATTCATTTGCTTTTCTAAGTATTTCTCATACATTCTTCAAAGCAAATTCCTGATCCACACATCCTCTACCACTTCTGATACCACACTGCTCTTCCCCAATCTGATGCTCTGTACATGCCTTCACCCTCTCAATAAATACCCTCCCATACAATTTCCCAGGAATACTGAACAAACTTATACCTCTGTAATTTGAGCACCCACTCTTATCCCCTTTGCCTACGTACAATGGCGCTTTGCAAGCATTCTGCCAATCCTCAAGCACCTCACCATGAGTCATACACACATTAAATAACCTTACCAACCAATCAACAATACAGTCACCCCCTTATTTAAAAATTTCTAGTGCAATACCATCCAAACCCGCTGCCTTGCCAGCTTTCATCTTCCCTAAAGCTTTTACTACCTCTTCTCTGTTTACCATATCATTTTCCCTAACCCTCTCATTTTGCACACCACCTCGACCAAAACACCCTATATCTGCCACTCCATCATCACACACATTCAACAAACCTACAAACTACTCACAACAACTCCTTCTCACATCATCACTACTTGTTATCACCCCCCGCCCCATTAGCCCCCTTCACTGGCGTGCCCATTTGTTTCCTTTTATTACGCACTTTATTTACCTCCTTCCAAAGCATCTTATTATTCTCCTAAAATTTACTGATACTCTCTCACGCCAACTCTCATTTGCCCTCTTTTTCACCTCTTGCACCTTTCTTTTTACCTCCTACCTCTTTCTTTTATACATCTCCCAGTCATTTGCATTATTTCTCAGCAAAAATCGTCCAAATGTCTCTCTCTTCTCTTTCTCTAGCAATCTTACTTCTTCATTACACCACTCATTACCCTTTCTAATCTACCCACCTCCCACGCTTCTCATGCCACAAGCATCTTCTGCGCAAGCCATCACTGCTTCCCTAAATAAATCCCATTCCTTTCCCATTCCCTTTACGTCCTCAGTCTCTCCTGGTACTTCCTCATAGAAGTGTCCTTCCCAAGCTTACTTACTCTCACCACTCTCTTCACCCCAACATTCTCTCTTCTTTTCTGAAAACCTCTACAAATCTTCACCATTGTCTTTGCAAAGTAATGATCAGACATCCCTCCAGGTGCACGTTTCAGCACATCAACATCCAAAAGTCTCTCTTTCGCGCGGTTATCAATTAACACTTAATCCAATAACGCTCTCTGGCCATTTCTCCTAATTACATACGTATACTTATGTAAATCTCTCTTTTTAAACCAGGTATTTCCAATCACCAGTCCTTTTTCAGCACATAAATCTACAAGCTTTTCACCATTTCCGTTTACAACACTGAACAATAACCACTATCAAATCCAAAAAAAAAAAAAAGAAAACAAAAAAGAAAAAAAAAAAATTAAAAAGAATAAACCATGAAATAAAAAACACAATACAAAAACAATAAACAAAAGAAAAAAAAAATATCAAACATAAAAAAAACAAAATAAATGACAACAAAATACCGAAACAACAAAAAACAATAAAACAAAACACATCAACACCACAAATACAAAAACACATAAACATAAACAAAAAAAAAAAAAAAAAAAAAATAACCACAACTGAAACAACAAAACAAAAATAAAAAACAAAAATTCACAACCACAAAAACAAACAGAAACATACATAAAAAACAAAAAATCAAAAAAAAAAACAACAATACAAATAGAAACAAATAAAAAAACAAAAAAAAATAAAACAAATCAGACAAGAAGGTTAAACATGATAAACAAGAAAAAAAAACAAAAACACAATGAAACAAAGAAAAAAGGCAAAATCAAAAGCAGAGAAAAACAAAAAATAAAAAAAAAACATAAAAACAAAATAATAAGCATGAATAATAAGAGAAAGACAAGCAACAAAAATAAAGATATCAAAAACAAAACACAAAATAAAAGAAAATAAAAACCAACAAAAACAAAACAAAACTAAAATATACAAAAAAAAAACCGATAAATAAAATAAATAACACAACAAAAAGAAAAAAACAACAAAAAAAAATAAACAACAATCACAAACACACAATATATAACATTAAAAAATACAAAAAAAAACAATCAAAAAAAAACAAACAAAACAATACAACAACCCAGACAAAAAAAACCAAAAAAAAAAAAAAGAAAGAAAAAAAAAAAATGAAAAACAACACAGTAATCAAAACCAAAACAAAAAAAAAAAAAAACAAAATACACTAAAAAAAAAAATAAAATAACCAAAAAAAAAAAAAGAAAAATAATAGATACAATATAAACAAAAAGAAACAAAAGAAAACGAACATAAAAAACAAAAATCTAAATACAAAAAAATAACAAAATACAACAATCACAAACAACAACAAAATCAACAAAAAAATAAAAAACAAAAACAGCAAAAAAACCACAAACAAGAACATATGACACAAAATAAAAAATAACACAACATAAAAGAATAAAAAGATCATAAAACAACACAATCAAAACAAAAACTTAAAAAAAATACAAAACAAAAAAAACAAAACAAAAACACAACAAAACAACAAAACAACAACCAAAAAAAACAACACATAATATAACATCATAAAATAACTAAAATAATACATAAAAACAAAAAAATCAAACAAACAAAAAAATAAAAATACACAAAACAAATAAAAAAATCAAAACCAAACCAAAAAAAAATCTAGAAAAACCAGTAAAAACAAACACAAAACACATGAAAATAAAAAACAAAATATCAATAAATACAAACACAACAAAAATAAAAAATAAAAAAATTAAAACCAATTAAGACAAGAATAAAAAACTCCAAAAACAAAAAAGTATATCACGACACAAACTAACTAAAAAATATAAAGCAAAAAACAAAATACAAACATAAACAACACAAAAAGAACAAAACATAACAAAAAAACCAATAAAGAAAAAAGGACAACAACCAAAAACACAAGACAAATAATAAAACAAAACAAAGCAAAAACAATAAAATAAAAAAAAAAACTACAAATATAATAGTAAATAACATAAACAAAAAAAAAAAAAAACTAGAATAAAAAATAAAAGTAAAACCCTAGCAGTGTACACCAACATTTCCTCTACTACGGCCTCTGGTATATAAGGGGTTGGATTGATAAAATGATAGTTTAAAGGGAAGTGTGTTTTAGTAGTTATGAGATAGATGATGAGAGCGAGCGCGCGTCTAAGATGCCAGAATGCGAGGAATGAGATGGAGGGATTTGGATAATTGTTGATTAATGAAATGAATGAATAAGGAGGGGGTGAAATTGATGGTTGTGTAGAGGAGATATGGGGGGAGGTGATTAGGGGAGTAATAGGGGGTGGAAATTTTGAGGTGTGTTAAAATGTGTGATGGTGTGTAAGGGGTAAGTTTAAGAGTATTAGAGTTGGAGGGGGGGTGGGGGGGGTGGGGAGTTTTGTTGGGAGAGGGATGATGGATTAGGGGGAGGTGGATGTTAAGAGGAGGGGTATGGTGGGAGGGGTTTTGGAAATGAGGAGGAAGTGGGGGAGAATGGGGGATTTGTTTAAGGGATAATAAAGGTAGATGGTTGGGGTGTTAGTTGGGTGGGGTGGGGGGTATGTGATGGAAGTTATGGGGGTGGGAAGTGGTGAATGGAAATTGAATAGTGTGTTTTGGAAAAGTGGGGATATGGGGAAAAAAGGGAGGGTAAAGGGGGGGGGGGTGGGGGGTGTGTGGTGTGTGTGTGTGTGTGTGTTTGAGTGTGAGTGTGTTATGTGTGTGTTTTTGTGTGTGTGTGTGTGTGTGTGTGTGTGTGGGGGATGGTGTTGTGTTGGGGTTAATGGATGGTGGTGTATGTGGGTTTGGGTGGTTAAGTAGTGGTAGGGGGGTTTGTTGGTGTATGGGAAAGGGGGATGTGAATGTTGGGGGTTAATGGTGGGTATGGATATGGGAATGGGATGGGAATGAAGTTTTGGGGATGGGGTGGAAGTTTGTTGGGAGGTATGGGGTGATGTGGGAGTTAGTGTGTTGTATGGGGGGGGGGGGGGGGGGGGGGGGGGGGGGGGGGGGGGGGGGGGGGGGGGTGGGGTAGGTTGTTTTCGGGGGGTTGGATAGTGTTGTGAGGTGGTTGACAGGGGGTTTGGGGGGTTTGTTGTAGGAAATAGATGGAAGATAGGTAGGTGTTGGACGTCGTGGTGGGTCGGTGAGGGGGGCAAAAGTTTTGAAGAACATCAAGTGGTTTATTTAGGGAGTTTATTGGGGGTTTCATGTTTGGTGGACTAGAGGGGTGGGAGACATTACGCGTAGGATGTAGAATGTGGGTTGGGGAGTTTTTGGTGGGGGGTGGGGTTAATAGTGGGGTTTTTTAGGTGTGTGTGGTGTGTGTGGGTGGTTTGTTAAGGGTGGTGGGGGGGAGAGGTGGGTTTAGGGTGAATTGGTTTTGGGGTGTTTGGGGGGGGGTTGGGAAGGGGGTTGTTTGGATGGGGGATGTGTGTGGTCATTCAGTGATTGGGTTGGTGGTGATGGATAGTAAGGGTTTTGGTGGGGTGGGTGGTGGGGTGTGTTGTGTTGTTGTTTGGCGAGTGGTTGTTTGGGGTTATAAGGTTTGGTGTGGGTGTGTGTGGGGGGTGGTTGTGGGGGGATGTTGATAAGGGATGGTGTTGTTGTGATGGTGTGTGATTGGGGGGGGGGATGGGTTGGTGGTGGGGGTGTGGGGGGGGATATTGTAGAGGGGGGTGTGGGGTGGGTGGGTGGGGTTGGATTTTGGGTGGTTTGGGGATGGGTGGGTTGTGTGGGGTGTGGGGGATGGGGGGTTTTGGGGGTTGGGGGGGGTTGGTGATGGTTGGGGTGGGAGGTTTTTGTTAGGGGGTGGGGGTGGATGGGGGTTTTGAGTGTTTGTGTTGGGTGTTGGTGGTTGGGGGTGTTGGGAATTGGAGTGTGGTGGTAGGGGTGGGGTTGGGAGGTGTTGTGGTGGGGGGTTTGGGGTGGGGGTGTGGGGATTAGGTGGGTGGTTGATGGTGAGGGGGTGGGAGTTGGGGGTTGTGGGGGTGGGGGGGGTGTTTTGTTGGGGTGGGGGGGGTGGGGGGTTGGTTGTGGGGGGTTGGTGTGGTGGGTGGTGGTATGGGGTGTTGGTATGGGGGTTTGGTTTATTGGGGTTGGTTGTGGGGTGGGGGGGGTTGTTGGGGTGGGTGGTGGGTTGTGTGGGTGGGGGGATTTGTGGGGGGTGGTTTGGGGGGGGTGGGGGTGGGGTGGTTTGGGTTGGGTGGGGGGGGTGGTTGTTGTTTGGTGGTGGGTTTGTGGTGTTGTGGTAGGGGGGGGGGGGGGGGGGGGGGGGGGGGGGGGGGGGGGGGGGGGGGGGGGGGGGGGGGGGGGGGGGGGGGGGGGGGGGGGGGGTGGGGTTTTGGGGTGGTTGTGGGGGGGGGTGGAGGGGTTGTGTGGGGTGTGGGTGGGGGTGGGGTTTTTGTGTGGGGGATGGGTTTGTGATTGGGGGGTGGGGGGGGATTTGGTTGGGGGTGGGGGGGGGGGGGGGTGGTTGGGTGGTGGTTTTGTTTGGTTTGTGTGTGGGTTTGGTGTGTTTGTTGTGGGAAGGTGTGTATTGGTGGTTGGGGGTTTTGGGATGGGGATTGTTGGGGATTGGGATTGTTGGGGGGGGGGGTGTGGTAAGGATTGGATGGGGTGTTGTTTTGTGAGGGGGTTTGTGGTTTGTTTGGGGTTGTATTGGGGTATTTGGTTAGGTTGGTTGGAGTTGGTGGGGTTTATTGTGGTGGGGGTGTTTGTGTGGGTGGGTGATGGGGGTTGGGGGGTGTTGGGGGATGTGGTGTGTATGTGATGGGTGGGGTGGGGATGGGGGGAGTTGGGTTGGGTGTGTTTGTGGGTGGGGTGTGTTTGGTGGTGTTTGAGGGGAAGGTTTGGTTTGAAGTATAGGTGGGGTGGGGTGGGGTTGGATGGGGTTGGGTGGTTTTAGGGGTTTGGTGGGGGGTAGGGGGGGTTGGGGTGGTTGTTGGGTGTAGGATTGGGTGTTGGGAAGGTTGGTGGATGTTGAAGGGGATTGTGGATGTGGTTATGTTGGTGGGGTGTTGGGGGGGGGAGATTGGGTATGTGGGTTTGGGTAGGGTTTGGAGGGGGAAGGGTTGTTGGTGTGGGGGTGGAGTGGGGTGTGGTTGGATGTGATGAGTGATGGAGGGTTGGGATGGGGGGAGGATTTTGGTGTGGGGGGGTGATGGGGGGGGGAGGGGTGTTGATTGGGGGGTTTTGTAGGGTTTATTTGGTGGGTGGTTATGGTGTGAGGTTGTGATGGTGTTGGTATGTTGGAAATGTGGGAGTTATGGGGGTGTGTGGGTTGGGGGGTAGTTGGGGAGGGGGGTGTGTTTGGAGGGTTGTTTTTTTGGTACTTCCAAAATTCTCTCTTTTCGCGCGCCTGTCAAATAACACGTAATCCAATAACGCTCTCTGGCCATCTCTCCTACTTACATACCGTATGATTACGTATATTTCTCGCTTTTTAAACCAGGCATTTCCCAATCACCATCCTTTTTCAGCACATAAATCTACATGCTCTTCACCACTTCCATTTACAACACTGAAACGCCCCATGTAAAACCAATTATTCTCCTCAACTGCCACATTACTCACCTTTGCATTCAAATCATCCATCACTATAACCCGGTCTTGTGCATCAAAACCACTAACACACTCATTCAGCTGCTCCCAAAACACTTGCCTCTCATGATCTTTTCTCTCATGCCCAGGTGCATATGCACCAATAATCACCCACCCCTCTCTCCCATCAACTTTCAGTTTTACCCATATTACTCGAGAATTTACTTTCTTATATTCTATCACATACTCCCACAACTCCTTTTTCAGGGGGTATTTGCTACCCCTTTCCCCTTGCTGTTGTCCTCTCACTAACCCCTGACTTTATTCCAAAGACATTCCCAAACCATTTCTTCCCCTTTACCCTTGAGCTCCGTTTCACTCAGAGCCAAAACCTCCAGGTTCCTTTCCTCAAATAACTACATATCTCCCCTTTTTTTTTTCCCATCTTGGTTACATCCACACACATTTAGACACCTCATCTGAGTCTACGAGGAGGATAGCACTCCCGCGTGACTCCTTCTGTTTCCCATTTTAGAAAGTTAGAATACAAGGAGGGGAGGATTTCTGGCCCCCCGCTCCCGTCCCCTCTAGTCGCCTTCTACGACACGTGAGGAATGCGTGGGAAGTATTCTTTCACCCCTATCCCCAGGGATAACACATATATATATATACATACACACGTATACATACATACAAATACACACACACAACACACACACACACACACACACACACACACATACACACACAAACATATAATATATATATACATATGAAAAATGTAAGAAATAATTTAGAAAACTGAAACTTCTAGCTGGCCCTGAAAATGAATATGAATGTCACATAATGGTTCAACCTCTGGCTATGGAAAAGGGAAATGTATAATTTATTTACACAACGTCAATAGTAGTTCTCATCAATTTAACTACTGTATCATACTGCCTGGTCCACTTCTCTTATCATGAAAATATATATATATATATATATATATATATATATATATATATATATATATATATATATATATATATATATATATATATATATATATCATATAAAACTCCAACACCCAGGGTCGAACCCGGGACCCCTGTGCCATAGGTGGGAATACTATCGCTAGGCTCTGGGCCTGGCTAATAGGAAATAACTGTTCGAATGCTATGTACTCAAATCCCCTTCGTCTCACATTCATGAGTAACGGGTGTGCACCGGTTATTTGCCAACAGGAGCACATAGGCAGCAGATGGCATTTTACCGAACCTAACTGTACAACGCAGAGGTATATGAATACGAATAAAGTGCAAATGAACGCGCACCTTCTTAGAACATACAAACCTCCAACAGCATTCGCGTTGTACGGTTAGGTTCGGTAAAATGCTATCTGCTGGTTATATACGCCTTTTGGGAAATAACCGATGTAGACCCCGTTGCTCAGCAATGTGAGACGAAGAACTCTAAATTGATAGGGATAAAACTGAAGGTGGATGGATAGAGATGGATGATTATTGGTGCACATTTGCCTAGGCATGAGAAGAAAGATCATGGGAGGCAAATGATTGAGAGATGCTGAGTGAGCTTGTTAGTAGTTTTGATACACGAGAACGGGTTATAGTGATGGGTGAATTGAATACAAAGGTGAGTAATGTGGCAGTTGAGGAAATGATTGGTGTACACTGGGTGTTCATGTTTAAACGAAATGGGGAAAAGCTTGTAGACTTTATGTGCTGAAAAGGACTGGGGATTGGAAATAAACCTGGTTTAAAAAGAGAGATTTACATAAGTATACGTATGTAAATTAGGAGAAATGGCCAGAGAGCGTTATTGGATTAAGTGTTTAATTGATAACCGCGCGAAAAGAGACTTTGGATGTTGATGTGCTGAAACGTGCACCTGGAGGGATGTCTGATCATTACTTTGCAAAGACAATGGTGAAGATTTGTAGAGGTTTTTAGAAAAGAAAGAAATGTTGGGTGAAGAGAGTGGTGAGAGTAAGTAAGCTTGGAAGGACACTTCTATGAGGAAGTACCAGGAAAACTGAGGACGTAAAGGGAATGGAAAGGAATGGATTTATTTAGGAAGCAGTGATGGCTTGGCGCAGAAGATGCTTGTGGCATGAGAAGCGGGGGAGGTGGGTAGATAGAAAGGTAATGAGTGGTGTAATGAAGAAGTAAGATTGCTAGAGAAAGAGAAGAGAGAGACATTTTGGACGATTTTTGCTGAGAAATAATGAAAAATGACTGGGAGATGTTTTAAAAGAAAGAGGTAGGAGGTAAAAAGAAAGTGCAAGAGGTGAAAAAGAGGGCAAATGAGAGTTGGCGTGAGAGAGTATCAGTAAATTTTAGGAGAATAATAAGATGCTTTGGAAGGAGGTAAATAAAGTGCGTAATAAAAGGAAACAAATGGGCACGCCAGTGAAGGGGGCTAATGGGGCGGGGGTGATAACAAGTAGTGATGATGTGAGAAGGAGTTGTTGATAGTAGTTTGTAGGTTTTTTGAATGGTGTGATGATGGAGTGGCAGATAATAGGGTTTTTGGGTCGGGGTGGTGTGCAAAATGAGAGGTTAGGGAAAATGATAGGGAAAACAGAGAAGAGGTAGTAAAGCTTTAGGAAGATGAAAGCTGGCAAGGCAGCGGTTTGGATGTATTGCACTAGAAATTTTTAAATAAGGGGTGACTGTATTTGTTGATTGGTTGGTAAGTTTATTTAATGTGTGTATGACTCATGGTGAGGTGCTTGAGATTGGCAGAATGCTGCAAAGCGCCATTGTACTAGGCAAAGGGATAAGAGTGGGTGCTCAAATTACAGAGGTATAAGTTTGTTCAGTATTCCTGGGAATTGTATGGGAGGGTATTTATTGAGAAGGGTGAAGGCATGTACAGAGCATCAGATGGGAAGAGCAGTGTGGAAATCAGAAGTGGTAGAGGATGTGTGGATCAGGAATTTGCTTTGAAGAATGTATGAGAAAACTTAGAAAAAGCAAATGAATTTTGTATCGTGCATTTAAGGATCTGGAGAAAGGCATATAAATTAGTTGATTAAAGATGCTTTGTGGAGGTATTAAGAATATATGGTGTGGAGGCAAGTTCTAAGAAGCAGTGAAAAGTTTTTATCGAGGCTGTGAGTCATTGTGTTCGTGTGGGAAGAGAGAAAGTGATTGGCTCTCAGTGAATGTTGGTTTGTTGCAGGGTCGTGTGATGTCTCCATGGTTGTTTAATTTGTTTATGGATGGGGTTGTTAGGGAGATGAATACAAGATTTTTTGAAAGGGGGCAAGTATGAGTCAGTTGTAGATGAGAGAGCTTGGGAAGTGAGTCAGTTGTTGTTCGCTGATGATACAGCGCTGTGTGAGAAACTGCAAAAGCTGGTGAAGTGTGTGAAAGAAGAAAGCTGAGAGTGAATGTGAATAAGAGCAAGGATGTATAAGTACAGTAAGGTTTAGGGAACAAGTAACTTGGGAGCTAAGTTTGGGAAAGGAGAAAAACGGAGGGAAGAAAAGGTGTTAGACATCTGGGATGGATAAAGGCAGCGGATGGAACCATAGAAGCGGAAGTGAATCATAGGTTGGTGGAAAGAGGTGAGAGTTCTGAGAGCGTTGAAGAATATGTGGAAGTCGAGAACATTATCTCGGAAAGAAACAAAGGTATGTTTTGAAGGAATAGTGGTTCCAACAGTGTTATATGGTTGCGAGGCGTGGGTTTTTAGAGTTGTGCAGAAGAGGTGGGTGTGCTGGAAATGAGATGTTTGAGGACAATATGTGGTGTGAGCTGGTTTGATGGAGTAAGTAATGAAAGGGTAACAGAGATGCGTGGTAATTAAAAAAGGGTGGTTTGAGAGAGTGGAAGAGGGTGTTTTTGAAATGGTTTGGTCACATGGAAAGAATGATTGAGGAAAGATTGAA
>NC_092234.1:28901952-28904452 GCF_036320965.1 Panulirus ornatus | reverse complement strand
TACCCTCGCAAACGCGGAAAACAACGACAAAGCAGAAAAAAAAATTTTATATATTTTATAAAATATATGTAAGTATATATATTATATATTCATATATAATTTTTTTTTATATATTAATACCCTTATATATATATATATATATATATATAATTTTTTTTTTTTTTTATATATATATAATATATAAAAATATATATATATATATATATAATATATATATATATATATATATATATATAGATATATATATATAAATTTTTTTCTTTTCTTAAACTATTCGCCATTTCCCGGGATCAGCGAGGTAGCGTTTTAAAAACAGAGGGCTGGGCCTTTGAGGAAACCTCAACCCGGCCCAATTCCTCTGTTCCTTCTTTTGGAAAAAAAAAAAAAAAAAAAAAAACCGAGAGGGGAGGATTTTCCCGCCCCCCCCTCCCTCCCCTTTTTTGGTCGCCTCTAACGACACGCAGGGAATAAGTGGAAGTATTCTTTTCTTTCCCCCAATCCCCCCGGGGAAAATATATATAAATATATATATATAATATATATATATATATAATATAAAATATATATATTAAAGATATATAATATATAGATAATATATATATATATATATGTATATACATATATATATATATATATATATATATATATATAAAATATAATATATATATATATATTTTTAATATATATAAATATATATTTTTTTTTTTTTTTATACTTTGTCGCTGTCTCCCGCGTTTGCGAGGTAGCGCAAGGAAACAGGACGAAAAAAAATGGCCCAACCCCCCCCCCCATACACATGTACATACAACGTCCACCACACGCAAATATACATACCTACCAGCTTTCCCATGTTTACCCCAGAAAGCTTTACCCTGGGCCCTTTCCTTTTTAATCACTGACCAGCACGTCAACCCCTGTATACCACATACTCAATTCAATCTATTTCTTGCCCTCCCTTTTAAACCCCCCTGCATTTCAGCCCCCGATCCCCACAAAATCTTTTTCACTCCATCTTTCACCTCCCCAATTTGGTCTCCCTCTTCTCCCCCGTTCCCCCCACCTCCGACACATATATCCTCTTGTCCAAACTCTTTCCCCACTCATTCCCCTCCATGGTGCCCCAAAACCCTTTCAAAACACCCTCTTCTGCTCTCTCAACCACGTCTTTTTTTTTCCACCCCATCTCTCTTCCCCTTTCGTTACCTTTCTCGAAACAAACCACCCCACACCACACATTGTCCTCAAAAAATTCATTTTCCCGCACACCATCCCCCCTGGGGCACATCTCATCCATGCCCACGCCTCGCAACCATACAACATGTTGGAACCACTATTCCCCAAACATACCCATTTTTTGCTTTCCGAGATAATGTTTCTCGACTTCCCCCACAATTTTCAAGGCTCCCAAAATTTTTCGCCCCCTCCCCACCCTATGATCCACTTCCCCCTTCCCTGGTTTTCCCTTTCCCCTACAGTCCACTCCCAATATCTAAACACTCACTTCCTCCATTTTTTCCCCCATTCAAACTAAACCCTCCCAATTGACTGACCTAAACCCTACTGTACCTAATAACCTTGCTCTTATCCATTTATCTCAATTTTTCTTTTTTCACACATTTTAAACCAAACTCAGTCACACAGCTTCTGCTTTTCTCAAATGATCACCACCGCGCGGTATTATCAGGAACAACAACGGCCCCTCACTTCCCCACCTCTCATCCCAACAAAACTTAAATACTGCCCCTTTTTTCCCCCGGACTTTGCTTTTTCCCCTCCCTTAAAAACCCCATCCTAAACAAATTAAACAACCAGGAGCACCCACCCCACCCCTCCCGGGCAAACCTACATTCACTGAAACCATCACTTTTCCCCTCTTCTACACTTAACACACCTTACATCCTCGATAAAACTTTCACTGCTTCAACAACTTGCCCCCCACACCATATTTTTTTTTAATATTTCACAGAGCATCTCTTCAACTCTATCAAATTCCTCTCCAGATCCATAAATGCTACAAAAACAAATCCATTTGCTTTTCTAAGTTTTTCCCACATAAAATTCCCTTCAAAGAAAAACACCTGATCCACACACCTCTACCACTTCAAAAAAACCGCATTTCCCCTTTTCCCCCCAATCTGTGCCCTGTACAGGCCTTTTCACCCCTCACTTTTACCCTCCCATAAAATTTTTACCAGGAAATACTCAACAAATTTATACCTCGTAATTTGAGCACTCCCCTCTTATCCCCTTTGCTTTTTTCAGGGAAATTTACGCACCCCATTCCCCAAATCCTCGGGCACCTCACCATGAGTCATCCCATACATAATAACCTTACCAACCAGTCAACAATACGTCACCCCCTTTCTTTTTTAAAAAATTTTTCCACTGAAAATACCTTTCCAAACCTCCCTGCCTTGCCGTTTTTTCATCTTCCGCAAAGCTTTTACAAACCTTTTTTCCCTGTTTAACCAATCATTTCCCAAAACCCCCCACCTTTCCA
>NC_092234.1:28891952-28894452 GCF_036320965.1 Panulirus ornatus | reverse complement strand
TTACCCCAGATGCTTCACATGCCTTGATTCAATCCACTGACAGCACGTCAACCCCGGTATACTACATCGCTCCAATTCACTCTATTCCTTGCCCTCCTTTCACCCTCCTGCATGTTCAGGCCCCGATCACACAAAATCTTTTTCACTCCATCTTTCCACCTCCAATTTGGTCTCCCTCTTCTCGTTCCCTCCACCTCCGACACATATATCCTCTTGGTCAATCTTTCCTCACTCATTCTCTCCATGTGCCCAAACCACTTCAAAACACCCTCTTCTGCTCTCTCAACCACGCTCTTTTTATTTCCACACATCTCTCTTACCCTTACGTTACTCACTCAATCAAACCACCTCACACCACACATTGTCCTCAAACATCTCATTTCCAGCACATCCATCCTCCTGCGCAGAACTCTATCCATAGCCCACGCCTCGCAACCATACAACATTGCTGGAACCACTATTCCTTCAAACATACCCGTTTTTGCTTTCCGAGATAATGTTCTCGACTTCCACACATTCTTCAAGGCCCCCAGAATTTTCGCCCCCTCCCCCACCCTATGATCCACTTCCGCTTCCATGGTTCCATCCGCTGCCAGATCCACTCCCAGATATCTAAAACACTTCACTTCCTCCAGTTTTTCTCCATTCAAACTCACCTCCCAATTGACTTGACCCTCAACCCTACTGTACCTAATAACCTTGCTCTTATTCACATTTACTCTTAACTTTCTTCTTCCACACACTTTACCAAACTCAGTCACCAGCTTCTGCAGTTTCTCACATGAATCAGCCACCAGCGCTGTATCATCATATATATATATATATATATATATATATATATATATATATATATATATATATATATATATATATATATATATATATATATATATATATATACATGTATATACATGTGCATGAGGGTGGGTTGGCCCATTCGTCCGTGTGTTTCCTTGTGCTACTTCCCTAACGTGGGAGAGAGCGACAAAGTATGATAAGAAAATAAATAGAAAAATAAACTTATACATACGAACAAAGTGCACATGAACGCGCACCTTCATAGAGCATACATACCTTCTGCTAAGAAAGGAGAACAGAGTCCGCATACATTCACACTGAGACTCTAGCTATCATGTGAAGTGCACCGG
Organism: Panulirus ornatus; assembly: GCF_036320965.1. NCBI lineage: Eukaryota > Metazoa > Arthropoda > Malacostraca > Decapoda > Palinuridae > Panulirus > Panulirus ornatus. The sequence continues at coordinate 28,893,304 of NC_092234.1, read as the reverse complement.
TACAACAGTTCCTTTTCCACATAAAGGCCCCAAAAACTTTCCATGGTTTACCGCAGACTCTTCACATGCCCTGCCTCAATCTATTGACAGCGCGTCAACCCTGCAAACCCATATCGTTCCAATTCACTCTATTTCTTGCACGCCTTTCACCCTCCTGTATGTTCAGGACACGATCGCTCGAAATGTTTTTCACTCCATCCTTCTACCTCCAATTTGGTCTCCCACTTCTCTACGTTCCCTCCAACTCTGACATATACATACTCTATCAATCATTCTTCACTTCTCTCCATGTGACCAAATCTTTTCAACACGCCCTCTTCTGCTCTCTCAACTAACCTCTTTTTATTACCACATATATCTCTTACCCTTCCATTACTTGCTCGATCAAACCATCTCACACCACATATTGTCCTCAAACATCTCATTTCCAACGCATCCTCCCTACTCCGCACAACCTTATCTAACGCCCATGCCTCATAACCATATAACATTCTTGGAACCACTATTCCCTCAAACATACCCATTTTTGCTTGCCGAGATAACATTCTAGCCCTCAACATATTCTTCAACGTTCCAAGAACCTTCGCCCACTCCCCAACCGTGTTGTTCACTTCCGCTTCCATGGCTCTATCCGCTGCCAAATCGACTCTCAAATATTTCAATCACTTCACCTCCTCCAGTTTTTCTCCATTCAAACTTACCTCCCAGTTGACTTTTCCCTCAACCCTACTGTTCCTAATAACCTTGCTCTTATTCACATTTACATTCAGCTTTCTTCTTTCACACACTTTACCAAACTCAGTCACCAGCTTCTGCAGTTTCTCACCCGAATCAGCAACCAGCGCTGTTTCATCAGCGAACAACAACTGACTCACTTTCCAAGCCCTCTCATCCACAACAGACTGCATACTTGCCCCACTTTCCAAAACTCTTGCATTCACCTCACTGACAACCCAATCCATAAACAGATTAAACAACCATGGAGACATCACGCACCCCTGCCAACCAAGATTCACCGAGAGACAATCACTTTCATCTCTTCCAACTCGTACACATGCCTTACATCCTCGATAAAAAACTGTTCACTGCTTTTAGCAACTTGCTTCCCACACCATATACTTTTGATATCTTCAACAGAACATCTATATCAACTCTATCATATGCCTTCTCCAGATCGATAAATGCTACATACAAATCAATCTGTTTTTCTAAGTATTTCTCACATACATTCTTCAAAGCAAACACCTGATCCATACATCCTCTACCACTTCTGAAACTACACTGATCTCCGATCTGATGCTCTGTTTATGCCTTCACCCTTTCAGTCAATACACTCCCATATAATTTCCCAG
>NC_092234.1:28876952-28886952 GCF_036320965.1 Panulirus ornatus | reverse complement strand
AGAAAGAGGCAGGAGGTCAAGAGAAAGGTGCAAGAGGTGAAAAAGAGGTCAAATGAGAGTTGGGGTGAGAGAGTATCGTTAAATTTTAGGAAGAATAAAAAGATGTTTTCGAAGGAGGTAAAAAAAGTGCGTAAGACATGGGAGTAAATGGGAACTTCAGTGAAGGGGGCAAATGGGGAGGTGATAATAAGTAGTGGTGATGTGAAAAGGAGATGGAGTGAGTATTTTGAAGGTTTGTTGAATGTGTTTGATGATAGAGTGGTAGATATAGGGTGTTTTGGTCGAGGTGGTGTGCAAAGTGAGAGGGTTAGGGAAAATGATTTGGTAAATAGAGAAGAGGTAGTAAAAGCTTTACGGAAGATGAAAGCCGGCAAAGCAGCAGGTTTGGATGATATTGGAGTGGAATCTATTTAAAAAGGGGGTGACTGTATTATTGACTGGTTGGTAAGGTTATTTAATGTATGTATGATTCATGGTGAGGTGCCTAAGGTTTGGCGGAATGCTTGCATAGTGCCATTGTACAAAGGGAAAGGGGATAAGAGTGAGTGCTCAAATAACAGAGGTATACGTTTGTTGAGTATTCCTGGTAAATTATATGGGAGGGTATTGATTGAGAGGGTGAAGGCATGTACAGAGCATCAGATTGAGGAAGAGCAGTGTGGTTTGAGAAGTGGTAGAGGATGTGTGGCTCAGGTGTTTGCTTTGAAGAATGTATGTGAGAAATACTTAGAAAAACAAATGGATTTGTATGTAGCATTGATGGATCTGGAGAAGGCATATGATAGAGTTGATAGAGATGCTCTCTGGAAGGTATTAAGAATATATGGTGTGGGAGGCAAGTTGTTAGAAGCAGTGAAAAGTTTTTATCGAGGATATAAGGCATGTGTACGTGTAGGAACAGAGGAAAGTGATTGGTTCTCAGTGAATGTGGGTTTCCGGCAGGGGTGTGTGATGTCTCCATGGTTTTTTAATTTGTTTATGAATGGGGTTGTTAGGGAGGTGAATGCAAGAGTTTTGGAAAGAGGGGTAAGTATGCAGTCTGTTCTGGACGAGTGAGCTTGGGAAGTGTCAGTTGTTGTTCGCTGATGATACAGCGCTGGTGACTGATTCATGTAAGAAACTGGAGAAGCTGGTGACTGAGTTTGGTAAAGTGTGTGAAAGAAGAAAGTTAAGAGTAAATGTGAATAAGAGCAAGGTTATTAGGTACAGTAGGGTTGAGGGTCAAGTCAATTGGGAGGTAAGTTTGAATTGAGAAAAACCGGAGGAAGTAAAGTGTTTTAGATATCTGGGAGTGGATCTGGCAGCGGATGGAACCATGGAAGCGGAAGTGGATCATAGGGTGGGGGAGGGGGCGAAAATTCTGGGAGCCTTGAAAAATGTTTGGAAGTTGAGAACATTATCTCCGAAAGCAAAAATGGGTATGTTTGAAGGAATAGTTGTTTCAGCAATGTTGTATGGTTGCGAGGCGTGGGCTATGGATAGAGTTTTGCGCAGGAGGGTGAATGTGCTGGAAATGAGATTTTTGAGGACAATATGTGGTGTGAGGTGGTTTGATCGAGTAAGTAATGTAAGGATAAGAGAGATGTGTGGAAATAAAAAGAGCGTGGTTGACAGAGCAGAGGAGGGTGTTTTGAAATGGTTTGGTCACATGGAGAGAATGAGTGAGGAAAGCTTGACCAAGAGGATATATGTGTCAGAGGTGGAGGGAACGAGGAGAAGTGGGAGACCAAATTGGAGGTGGAAAGATGGAGTGAAAAAGATGTTGAGTGATCGGGGCCTGAACATGCAGGAGGGTGAAAGGCTTGCAAGGAATAGACTGAATTGGAACGATGTGGTATACCGGGGTCGACGTGCTGTCAATGGATTGAACCAGGGCATGTGAAGCGTCTGGGGTAAACCATGGAAAGTTGTGTGGGGCCTGGATGTGGAAAGGGAGCTGTGGTTTCGGTGCATTATTACATGACAGCTAGAGACTGAGTGTGAACGAATGGAGCCTTTGGTTTCTTTTCCTAGCGCTACCTCGCACACATGAGGGGGGAGGGGGTTGTTATTCCATGTGTGGCGAGTTGGCGATGGGAACAAAAAAAGGCAGACAGTATGAATTATGTACATATGTATATATGTATATGTCTGTGTGTGTATGTATATGTGTACATTGAGATGTATAGGTATGTATATTTGCGTGTGTGGACGTGTATGTATATACATGTGTATGTGGGCGGGTTGGGCCACTCTTTCGTCTGTTTCCTTGCGCTACCTCGCTAACACGGGAGACAGCGACAAAGCAAAATAAATGAAAATAAATTAATAAATAAATATATATATATATATATATATATATATATATATATATATATATATATATATATATATATATATATATATATATATATATATATATATATATATATATATATATATATATATCTGAATCAGCCACCAGCGCTGTATCATCAGCGAACAACAACTGACTCACTTCCCAAGCTCTCTCATCCCCAACAGACTTCATACTTGCCCCTCTTTCCAAAACTCTTGCATTCACCTCCCTAACAACCCCATCCATAAACAAATTAAACAACCATAGAGACATCACACACCCCTGCCGCAAACCTATATTCACTGAGAACCAATCACTTTCCTCTCTTCCTACACGTACACATGCCTTACATCCTCGATAAAAACTTTTCACTGCTTCTAACAACTTGCCTCCCACACCATATATTCTTAATACCTTCCACAGAGAACCTCTATCAACTCTATCATATCCCTTCTCCAGATCCATAAATGCTACATACAAATCCATTTGCTTTTCTAAGTATTTCTCACATACATTCTTCAAAGCAAACACCTGATCCACACATCCTCTACCACTTCTGAAACCACACTGCTCTTCCCCAAACTAATGCTCTGTACATGCCTTCACCCTCTCAATCAATATCCTCCCATATAATTTACCAGGAATACTCAACAAACTTATACCTCTGTAAATTGAGAACTCACTCTTATCCCCTTTGCCTTTGTACAAACGCACTATGCACGCATTCCACCAATCCTCAGGCACCTCACCATGAGTCATACATACATTAAATAACCTTACCAACCAGTCAACAATACAGTCACCCCCTTTTTTAGTAAATTCCACTGCAATACCATCCAAACCTGCTGCCTTGCCGGCTTTCATCTTCCGCAAAGCTTTTACTACCTCTTCTCTGTTTACCAAATCATTTTCCCTAACCCTCTCAATTTGCACACCACCTCGACCAAAACACCCTCTACCTGCCACTCTATCATCAAACACATTCAACAAACCTTCAAAATACTCACTCCATCTCCTTCTCACATCACCACTATTTGTTATCACCTCCCCATTTGCGCCCTTCACTGAAGTTCCCATTTGCTCCCTTGTCTTACGCACTTTATTTACCTCCTTCCAGAACATCTTTTTGCTCTCCCTAAAAATTAATGATACTCTCTCAACCCAACTCTCATTTGCCCTTTTTTTTCACCTCTTACACCTTTCTCTTGACCTCCTGTCTCTTTCTTTTATACATCTCCCACTCAATATCATTTTTTCCCTGCAAAAATCGTCCAAATGCCTCTCTCTTCTCTTTCACTAATACTCTTACTTCTTCATCCCACCACTCACTACCCTTTCTAATCAACCCACCTCCCACTCTTCTCATGCCACAAGCATCTTTTGCGCAATCCATCACTGATTCCCTAAATACATCCCATTCCTCCCCCACTCCCCTTACTTCCATTGTTCTCACCTTTTTCCATTCTGTACTCAGTCTCTCCTGGTACTTCCTCACACAAGTCTCCTTCCCAAGCTCACTTTCTCTCACCACCCTCTTCACCCCAACATTCACTCTTCTTTTCTGAAATCCCATACAAATCTTCACCTTAGCCTCCACAAGATAATGATCAGACATCCCTCCAGTTGCACCTCTCAGCACATTAACATCCAAAAGTCTCTCTTTCGCGCGCCTGTCAATTAACACGTAATCCAATAACGCTCTCTCGCCATCTCTCCTACTTACATAAGTATACTTATGTATATCTCGCTTTTTAAACCAGGTATTCCCAATCATCAGTCCTTTTTCAGCACATAAATCTACAAGCTCTTCACCATTTCCATTTACAACACTGAACACCCCATGTATACCAATTATTCCCTCAACTGCCACATTACTCACCTTTGCATTCAAATCATCCAACACTATAACCCGGTCTTGTGTATCAAAACCACTAACACACTCATTCAGCTGCTCCCAAAACACTTGCCTCTCATGATCTTTCTTCTCATGCCCAGGTGCATATGCACCAATAATCACCCATCTCTCTCCATCAACTTTCAGTTTTACCCATATTAATCGAGAATTTACTTTCTTACATTCTATCACATACTCCCACAACTCCTGTTTCAGGAGTATTGCTACTCCTTCCCTTTCTCTTGTCTTCTCACTAACCCCTGACTTTACTCCCAAGACATTCCCAAACCACTCTTCCCCTTTACCCTTGAGCTTCGTTTCACTCAGAGCCAAAACATCCAGGTTCCTTTCCTCAAACATACTACCTATCTCTCCTTTTTTCACATCTTGGTTACATCCACACACATTTAGGCACCCCAATCTGAGCCTTCGAGTAGGATGAGCACTCCCCGCGTGACTCCTTCTTCTGTTTCCTATTTTAGAAAGTTAAAAAAAATACAAGGAGGGGAGGATTTCTGGCCCCCCGCTCCCGTCCCCTCTAGTCGCTTTCTACGACACGCGAGGAATGCGTGGGAAGTATTCTTTCACCCCTATCCCCAGGGATAATATATATATATATATATATATATATATATATATATATATATATATATATATATATATATATATATATATATATATATATATATATATATATATATATATATATACACACACATACACATACATACGCACATATACACACACACACACATATATATATATACATATGAAAAATGTAAGAAACAACTTCTAGCTTGAAATGAAACGAAAAAATGGATGTCACATAATGGTTCAACCTCTGGCTATGGAAAAAGGAAATGTATAATTTATTTACACAAACGTCAATAGTAGTTCTCATCAATTTGACCACTTTATCAATAAGCTTCAATGTCTAAGCTACATTTTATCCAATTTCACTATTTTCTTGTCAAAGCACCATGTATGAAACTATCACTCCAGTAACACAACTATAAACATTTACTTCCCCTTTAAAAAAGTTCTGGGGAAGTCTGTCTCGATACACTGCGGGACACTCTACCACCTGGCGAGGTTTGTGTTGCAATGGTTCTTGATTCACAAACGTAGTATACATCACTGGTGGGCCAAGGTTGTTCCGTTGGCGAAGAGGAGCTCGTGAACATGTCGGAAAGCATGCTACTGCAGGCAGGAGTGAAGGCTGATGCAAACTGGTATCGCTAAGTGAAGGAGGTACAACCCTCCCTGAGGCAAGACATTTGAGTGCTGTCATGACGGCTTCTTCCCCCCCTCTTGCGATATCAGTAGACGAGTTTTCTCCTCCGATTCTCATCGAGTGACCTCCACCCACAACACGTCGCTGTGGCCTCACATCGGCTGCGTCTGTGGCATTCTTGACTGCACGATAGATACTTGCCCCGTTTTCTTTCGTAACTTGTCACTGGTGATGCAGAATAGTCTACATGCATATATATATATATATATATATATATATATATATATATATATATATATATATATATATATATATATATATATATATATATATATATATATATATATATATATATATATATATATATATTATTTTTATTATTTATTATACTTTGTCGCTGTCTCCCGCGTTTGCGAGGTAGCGCAAGGAAACAGACGAAAGAAATGGCCCAACCCCCACCCCATACACATGTATATACATACGTCCACACACGCAAATATACATACCTACACAGCTTTCCATGGTTTACCCCAGACGCTTCACATGCCTTGATTCAATCCACTGACAGCATGTCAACCCCGGTATACCACATCGCTCCAATTCACTCTATTCCTTGCCCTCCTTTCACCCTCCTGCATGTTCAGGCCCAGATCACACAAAATCTTTTTCACTCCATCTTTCCACCTCCAATTTGGTCTCCCTCTTCTCCTCGTTCCTTCCACCTCCGACACATATATCCTCTTGGTCAATCTTTCCTCACTCATTCTCTCCATGTGCCCAAACCACTTCAAATCACCCTCTTCTGCTCTCTCAACCACGCTCTTTTTATTTCCACACATCTCTCTTACCCTTACCTTACTCACACGATCAAACCACCTCACACCACACATTGTCCTCAAACATCTCATTTCCAGCACATCCATCCTCCTGCGCACAACTCTATCCATAGCCCACGCCTCGCAACCGTACAGCATTCTTGGAACCACTATTCCTTCAAACTTACCCATTTCTGCTTTACGAGATAATGTTCTCGACTTCCACACATTCTTCAAGGCTCCCAGAATTTTCGCCCCCTCCCCCACCCTATGATCCACTTCCGCTTCCTTGGTTCCATCCGCTGCCAGATCCACTCCCAGATATCTAAAACACTTCACTTCCTCCAGTTTTTCTCCATTCAAACTCACCTCTCAATTGACTTGACCCGCAACCCTACTGTACCTAATAACCTTGCTCTTATTCACATTTACTCTTAACTTTCTTCTTCCACACACTTTACCAAACTCAGTCACCAGCTTCTGCAGTTTCTCACATGAATCAGCCACCAACGCTGTATCATCAGCGAACAACAACTGACTCACTTCCCAAGCTCTCTCATCCCCAACAGACTTCATACTTGCCCCTCTTTCCAAAACTCTTGCATTTACCTCCCTAACAACCCCATCCATAAACAAATTAAACAACCATGGAGACATCACACACCCCTGCCGCAAACCTACATTCACTAAGAACCAGTCACTTTCCTCTCTTCCTACACGTACACATGCCTTACATCCTCGATAAAAACTTTTCACTGCTTCTAACAACTTTCCTCCCACACCATATATTCTTAATACCTTCCACAGAGCATCTCTATCAACTCTATCATATGCCTTCTCCAGATCCATAAATGCTACATACAAATCCATTTGCTTTTCTAAGTATTTCTCACATACATTCTTCAAAGCAAACACCTGATCCACACATCCTCTACCACTTCTGAAACCACACTGCTCTTCCCCAATCTGATGCTCTGTATATGCCTTCACCCTCTCAATCAATACCCTCCCATATAATTTACCAGGAATACTCAACAAACTTATACCTCTGTAATTTGAGCACTCACTCTTATCCCCTTTGCCTTTGTACAATGGCACTATGCACGCATTCCGCCAATCCTCAGGCACCTCACAATGAGTCATACATACATTAAATAACCTTACCAACCAGTCAACAATACAGTCACCCCCTTTTTTAATAAATTCCACTGCAATACCATCCAAACCTGCTGCCTTGCCGGCTTTCATCTTCCGCAAAGCTTTTACTACCTCTTCTCTGTTTACCAAATCATTTTCCCTAACCCTCTCACTTTGCACACCACCTCGACCAAAACACCCTATATCTGCCACTCTATCATCAAACATATTCAACAAACCTTCAAAATACTCACTCCATCTCCTTCTCACATCACCACTACTTGTTATCACCTCCCCATTTGCGCCCTTCACTGAAGTTCCCATTTGCTCCCTTGTCTTACGCACTTTATTTACCTCCTTCCAGAACATCTTTTTATTCTCCCTAAAATTTAATGATACTCTCTCACCCCAACTCTCATTTGCCCTTTTTTTCACCTCTTGCACCTTTCTCTTGACCTCCTGTCTCTTTCTTTTATACATCTCCCACTCACTTGCATTTTTTCCCTACAAATATCGTCCAAATGCCTCTCTCTTCTCTTTCACTAATACTCTTACTTCTTCATCCCACCATTCACTACCCTTTCTAATCAACCCACCTCCCACTCTTCTCATGCCACAAGCATCTTTTGCGCAATCCATCACTGATTCCCTAAATACATCCCATTCCTCCCCCACTCCCCTTACTTCCATTGTTCTCACCTTTTTCCATTCTGTACTCAGTCTTTCCTGGTACTTCCTCACACAGGTCTCCTTCCCAAGCTCACTTACTCTCACCACCCTCTTCACCCCAACATTCACTCTTCTTTTCTGAAAACCCATACAAATCTTCACCTTAGCCTCCACAAGATAATGATCAGACATCCCTCCAGTTGCACCTCTCAGCACATTAACATCCAAAAGTCTCTCTTTCGCACGCCTGTCAATTAACACGTAATCCAATAACGCTCTCTGGCCATCTCTCCTACTTACATAAGTATACTTATGTATATCTCGCTTTTTAAACCAGGTATTCCCAATCATCAGTCCTTTTTCAGCACATAAATCTACATATATATATATATATATATATATATATATATATATATATATATATATATATATATATATATATATATATATATATATATATATATATATATATATATATATATATATATATATATATATATATATATATATATATATATATATATATATATATATATATATATATATATATATATATATATATATATATATATATATATATATATATATATATATATATGTACATATATATATATATATATATATATATATATATATATATATATATATATATATATATATATATATATATATATATATATATATATATATATATATATATATATATATATATATATATATATATATATATATATATATATATGTACATATATATATATATATATATATATATATAATATATATATATATATATATATATTGATATATATATATTGATATATATTGGGGTAATAATCGTGTAATAATCACATTATCATGGGAGACACAAGAGAGAAATATAAGTTAGTTAATAAACAACGCATGTTTACCAAATGGAAAACGGTGATATCACCAAGTATCTTCGACAAATTCTTCAATCTTCTACTTCCTACTCTTAGATGCCATGTGCAATGCACCGAAACCACAGAACTTTTCATAGTTTTCTCCGTTCGCTTTTCATATCCTGGTTCAGTCCACTTGTACAACTCATTGTTCCAGTTTATTATATCCCAAGCATATATTTCATCCTCTTGCATAATCAGGCTTTGATCCTACAAAATCTCATCACTCCATCCTTCCATTTCCCATTTCGTCTCCCCTTTCTCCTTGTCCCCTTCACTTCTGATATATACATTCTGTTTGTCAACCTCTTCTCACTCGTCTTCTCTGTATGTCGAAACGATTTTGGCACATATTTCTCAGCTCTCTCAAACACGCTGTTTTCAGTATCATACCTTTCTCTTACCCTTTTATTACCTATCTGATCAAACCATCTCACACTACATATTGCCGTCAAGCATCATATTTCTAGCACTTCCACCTCCGAAATATCTTATGCACAGCCTATGACTCGTATTCATATAACATTGGTGGAACTACTAAACCTTCAAATATACTCATTTTTGCACTCCAGATAATGAACTTCGTTTCCACGCATCCTTCAGTGCTACAAGAATCTTTGCCTCCTCAACCACCATATGACTCTTCGCGTCCATGGTTCCATTTGCTGTCATTTCTACTCCCAGATATCTAAAACAATTCACTTCCTAAAATTTTCTCCGTTCAAACTCAAACACCCAGCTAACCTGTCACTTTACCATACTGAACCCAATTATCTTGCTTTTATTCACTTCTACTCTCAACTTTTTCTTTCACACACTCTTCCCGACTCTGTCACCAACTTCTGTAGTTTTTCACTCCAATTTGCTACCAGTGCTGTTGTGCTGTTTCATCAGCAACCAACAGTTGACTCACTTCCCAGGCTCCCTCATCCAGTAACAACTGCATTGCTGATCCTGTTTCCAAGACACTTGAATTTACCTCCCTCACCACCCCATCCATAAACAGGTTAAACA
>NC_092234.1:28869530-28872030 GCF_036320965.1 Panulirus ornatus | reverse complement strand
TTCCACAGAGCATCTCTATCAACTCTATCATATGCCTTCTCCAGATCCATAAATGCTACATACAAATCCATTTGTATAATAATAATAATAATGATAATAATAATGGTTTTGATAATAATTTTAGCAACAATACTATTGATAATGATAAATATTTTATACGCTTTTCTTTCTTTCGCCTTAACAAGGTAACGCAAAGAAAAGACGAAGAACGGCTGCATTTATAGATATCCACTCTCATTATGTCACTTACAATGCACCATAGACGGCGCCTATTACCCACAACCAGGCCTACAAGGAATCTCATGGATGGTCTTGACTGCTTCCTATGTTCTGGTTCAGCATGTTGATAGCACATCACTCCCCGTATACCACATCAATCTACTTCAATTCTTCCACAAACACGTCTTTCACCGTCCTGAATGCTCAAACCCCGATACCCGAAATCGTCTTTCACTCCACCTTTCCGTCTTCTTAGTCCTTCCTCCAACTCTCTTCTCAACACTTTTGACATGTAGATCCTCGTAGTCAGTGTTTATACATTCATCCTCTCCGTATGTCCGACGACTTTCAGCACACCTTGGTTATTTTTTTGAATCACGCTACACCTACCTGTCTTTACAGTATTGTTGCTAACACTGTATCCTTTACTCCGTCATTCTATTTCCGCTTCATGTCCACGACTTGCATTATTTGCGCTTCCCTAGTCACAATGATAATTTTTATCTCTTTGAATAATGTGTAAGTCTTCTAGCTTTTACAACAATAATACGTAGGTTTCTGATCTTTTCCACTATCACAAACAGCCTCGAAAGGATCCAGTGGTCTGTTGCTATCTGAATTCCTATGTATTCTTTGAAAGCGTAGGTTACAAGGTGAAAGTCTCTTCAATAGCTCTGCAATGTGTAAAAGGACGAGGTAATGAAAGTCTTGCAGAAGATGAGGTATGACAAAGTGAATGGAGAGCATGGGACTAACAATCTTTTCAAAATATGGATGACACTGTTGTTGTTTGGTTAATCAGGATTATCAATAACTGACGCTCTGGGTGCATATTATCAATAACTGACGCTCTGGGGTGCATATTATCCACTCTAACTTTGCTGCTAACGTTCGGGTCATTCAAGAGTTTAAGGTCGTGATACTAGGTTTCACGATGATAAGCGAGGTTTCCGGGGCCACAGGTCTTATGGGCTGAGGTGGAACCCACTTATTTGTCACTACTTACGTCTTCCTATTTATAAATGCTACTGAGGACATTGACTTAATGAATACTCTACAGCAGACTATGTTCACTCACTCGGGATTATTGATGTTCTCTTTCGTATTCTTTCGACGTGAAACGTAGAAGCTGAATATCACGATGAAGGTGTGATCATACTATCTATGCGTCAAGGGTTTGATGAAGATCCTTAGGTTTGATGTGGGTGACTTAATTTCTGCCCGATAACATTTCGTTCGGCTGTGTAAGATCCATCGACCACCAACTACTCTCAAGTTAGCTCGATTTTCTAAAACTAATCTTAGCCATACAACTGTTTGAATAGAGATTAATTTGGGTTGGTATAAGTAAGAAGACATTATACATACTGAAATATAAGATATCTTAATAAAATACGAACTTTACAACAGAAAGTTGCCTGAAGACTAGCCTGTCTTGTATTACGTTACAGAGAGGATTATATCATTTATTTGTGTACTTATCATCACAGGTCCCCTTCCAGAAGGGGTCGTAGAGTTATTTCAGGACCCTTTTTCCAGGAGTCCTGCAAATATAAGATTGCTTTAAACTCAATAGTAGGGACAGGGTGTACTCTTAGAAGCGAAGAGTTCTTTCACGAGATTAAATTCTGTTTCATCAACATCAAAAAAAAACCCAGCCTCGCCAAAGAGACTTTTCAATCACAATGTAAGCTCTAATAGCTGGAGTCATGAATGAATGTTCACTTAATTGCTTGATCCCAAATGACCAATTGGATGAAGATACTCCACTCTCTAGCTTCTACGGAGCAACAGTGAACGTTACCGCTCTGCCGTACACACCGCACTGGATGGAGGCCATAGTACAGGCACCTGACGGTACCCTCAGCAAGAGATACTCAGGCACAGACTACATCCTCCTAACCACTGTAGGAGACACTCTCAACTTTACCACTCATGTTCTTCCCACTAAGACCTGGGACGAGGTAGGTAAAGACATAGACAATAAGTCATTTATCAAAAACTTACAGCTTTGTGTGTAAGTAATTAATCTACTTATAATGGAAGATAAAGATGATATTCACAGGTATTTGCTCTAAGGATTGTAAAATAAGTAAGGTATCTCTGTCCTCTTTCCTGTCATGCATGAATCAGATTGCCATCACCCAAACCCCTCGGTCTTGACCTGCTGGTCTTATAAGGATATGCCTTCTTGAATTAGTTAATCCAGGACAATTACAATATCAGTAACACCTTTAATAATACAAGATTTCAGGGAAAAATATAATTATTTCAGGTACAG